>NC_057809.1:188630156-188693987 GCF_018294505.1 Triticum aestivum | reverse complement strand
GGGGGGGGGGTTCTTCTATTTCCCTTTTCTTTTCTTAGTTTTGTTTTCTGTTTTTTTTACTTTGTTTTCTTTTAGTTTCCTATTATTTTAGTTTTAGTAAATTACCAAAGTGGCACCTAAATAGGATTTTACAAATTATGCCACTGCCACAATAGTTTAATACTTATAACAATTTAGTTTTGAAAATGTTTATTATTTTTAAAGCATTAAAATAATTGTTTTTGCTACTCTTTTATTCATTTAACAGTATTTAAACATTTTATAAAAGTGTGGTTTCTCCACCATAATTATCTATGCAATATTTGGTTCACTCCGATCATTTTAGTTTTAATATTTGAAAACTTTTATTGTTTGCATATTTTTGAATTTGAATTTGAATCGGTTTCGAACTAACTCGAGATTAGCAACTATAAACGAGGTGACGTGGCACCATTAGCAGAGGATCACTGTAGCTTAATTACCCGGGCGTCACAATAAGTGCATAGAATTCCAAGTCAGGGATGACATGCTAGTAGTGGCCTCTCCCACATAATACTTGCTATCGGTCTAGTAAAGTAGTCAATTGCTTAGGGGCAATTTTGCAACTCCTACCACCACTTTTCCACACTCGCTATATTTACTTTATTGCTTCTTTACTTACAACAGCCCCTACCTTTTATTTACTTGCTCTTTATTATCTTGCAAACCTATCCAACAACACCTACAAAGTACTTCTAGTTTCATACTTGTTCTAGGTAAAGCGAACGTCAAGTGTGCGTAGAGTTGTATCGGTGGTCGATAGAACTTGAGGGAATATTTGTTTTACCTTTAGCTCCTCGTTGGGTTCGGCACTCTTACTTATCGAAAACTGTTGCGATCCCCTATACTTGTGGGTTATCGCACGGGAGCTGAAGCCAGTTGCCGCCCGGGTTCTCCGACCAGACGATGAACTCCAGTAGCATCTCCGCCGAGTGGAAGCGTGGCCGGGAGGCTGCGCGACCACAGCGCGCCTCCCCTCATCGACGGGACCACCACAACCGAGTGACCCCTGCCCTGCGAAGCGGCACCACCACGGCCGCGTGGAGCTGCGGCGGGGGTTGCGGTGTGCTTGCGGGGACGGCCGCGTCCACGCTTGGGCACCGGAGAGCCGGGCCCCTCATGAGGGGCCTTCCCCTTCTCCACGGCGGTGAAATTCCTTGACGGCGCCAGTGGTGGCAAGAAGTGGAGCGAGGAAGAAGAAGAAGCAGGAGAGGCAGAGGAAAGATGGGCGACGGGGGCTCCGCCCCCCTCCCATTTATACCAGGAGAAGGCCAACCTGCACCCCCCATGATCACAGGTAATGATGGTCTTCCTTGCATGTCGCAGAGACTTTTCACGTCGGGCAGTTGCCGAGGCAGCGTCGGGAAGCGGAGACGCCCACGTCCAATCAACTGCCACACGTCGACCGAGGCGCCATGCTATTGGGGCCCCCGGTGCTCCGTACTTGACCCTTGGCTTCGCCTCGAAGCCAAGCCCAAACGTGCCTTGGGCCCGGGGGCTACTATTGGCGTTCTAGGAACGGGGGTCCCCAGACTTGCCTGCCTGTGGCCCACGGCGTGGCTTTGCTAGCAGGCGTGTACGGCCCATCTTCATCAACAAGGAATCAAGACCCTCGTGAGGGGCCAAGCCTCGCGAGGCGGATGACGCAGGACCTCCTCATGAGCAGCCTCATCAGGCTAGCTCGTGAGGGGCAAAGAGTTCAAGGTTGGGAAAACCTCGTGAGGTTTCCGTGACGTAAGCCATGACGATCGAGACCAGGCAGGCGCCAGCGCGCACGGCGTCCTTGTTTCCCCTTTGGTGCTAAGGGGGCAAGTGCAAGCGTGGAGTACCGAGGCATCAAGGAAAGGTTTCCATATTGGTGCAATGAGACCAAGACCAGAAGGATGGCAAGACAGAGGTCACCATGGAGCCCAGGACGGCGTCATCGCATAACCTTTGGCAGGCGAAGACCACCTTTTGTCAGGATAGCTTGTACCCTTTCAAATTGGCCGTTGTTGGCTCCCTTCCCACTCAATATTTGGGGAGAGGACCAGGGCCTCTATAAATAGGACTAGCCACCACCATAGGCGGAGAGGATCCAAGGTCACCCCCAGCCACACAAGTGCACCAAGCACAAGAACGCCTTGACCTGAGGAGGCTGTTCTTCCCCTTGTACTGTTCATCCTCAGCCCAAGAGGCAATCCACCACCACCACACCCGAGTAGGGTATTACACGACAACGATGGCCCGAACCAGTATAAATCTTGTGTCCTTTGTGTTGCGAGTTCGTCGAGTTAGTTCATGAGATCTAGGCTAAGTTAGGACGCAGATCGATAGGGGGGGGAGATCTTCGCGTGCACCCCAGTGTTCGAACCTTAAGGGTTTTGCCAGAACCCGTGATCCGACATCTACTGTATGTATTTCTATATTTCAGCGCTCGTCGTTCACACACGACCTCATTTTGCCGAACATGTGTGCCAGGAGGGCATATCCCTGACGGTTTCTGGGTTGTGTGGGAAGGACCCCCCTATCACCCACACTCACTTGGCGACGGTTCCAAATGCCGTCGCGGAAATGGGTTAAAAACTGTTTGTTTAGGAGCTCGCTCTACTAGTGCACTATCATCAGGAAGATTAACTCCCAACTGAGTCAAGTGGTTATGGTACCCAGACATTCCGAGTATGTGTTCACTGACGGAATTATTCTCCTCCATCTTGCAGCTATAGAACTTGTTGGAGACTTCATATCTCTCAACTCGGGCATTTGCTTGAAATATTAACTTCAACTCCTGGAACATCTCATATGCTCCACGATGTTCAAAACATCTTTGAAGTCCCAATTCTAAGCCGTAAAGCATGGCACACTGAACTATCAAGTAGTCATCTGATTTAGCTTGCCAGGCGTTCATAACGTCCGGGGTTGCTCCTGCAGCAGGCCTTGCACCTAGCGGTGCTTCCAGGTCGTAATTCTTCTGTGCAGCAATGAGGATAATCCCCAAGTTACGGACCCAGTCCGTGTAGTTGCTACCATCATCTTTCAACTTAGCTTTATCTAGGAACACATTAAAATTCAACGGAACGGTAGCACGGTCCATTGATCTACAACAACATAGATATGCAAAAACTATCAGGACTAAGTTCATGATAAATTTAAGTTCAATTAATCATATTACTTAAGAACTCTCGCTTAGATAGACATCCCTCTAGTCATCTAAATGATCACGTGATCCATATCAACAAAACCATGTCCGATCATCACGTGAGATGGAGTAGTTTTCAATGGTGAAGATCTCTATGTTGATCATATCTACTATATGATTCACGTTCGACCTTTCGGTCACAGTGTTCTGAGGCCATATCTGCATATGCTAGGCTCGTCAAGTTTAACCTGAGTATTCTGCACATGCAAAACTATCTTACACCCGTTGTATGTGAACGTAGAGCTTAGCACACCCGATCATCATGTGGTGTCTCGGCACGATGAACTGTAGCAATAGTGCATATTCAGGGAGAACACTTATACATTGAAATTTAGTGAGGGATCATCTTATAATGCTACCGCTGTACTAACAAAAATAAGATGCATAAAAGATAACCATCACATGCAATCAAAATATGTGACATGATAAGGCCATTTTCATCTTGTGCCTTTGATGTCCATCTCCAAAGCACCGTCATGATCTCCATCGTCGTCGGCTAGATACCTTGATCTCCATTGTAGCGTCATTGTCGTGTCGCCAACTATTGCTTCTACAACTATCGCTAACACATAGTGATAAAGTAAAGCAATTACATGGCGATTGCATTTCATACAATAAAGCGGCAACCATAAGGCTCCTTCCAGTTGCTGATAACTTTTAGAAAAAACATGATCATCTCATACAAGAACGTATATCACATCATGTCTTGACCATATCAGATCACAACATGCCCTTCAAAAACAAGTTAGACGTCCTCTACTCTGTTGTTGTAAGTTTTACGTGGCTGCTACGGGCTTCTAGCAAGAACCGTTCTTACCTACGCATCAAAACTAGAACGATTTTTCATCAAGTGTGCTGTTTTAACCTTCAACAAGGACCGACCGTAGTCAAATTCGATTCAACTAAAGTTGGAGAAACAGACACCCGCCAGCCACCTTTATGCAAAACAAGTTGCATGTCTGTCGGTGGAACCGGTCTCATGAACATGGTCATGTAAGGTTGGTCCGGGCCGCTTTATCCAACAATACCGCCGAATCAAAATAAGACGTTGGTGGTAAGCAGTATGACTATTATAGCCCACAACTCTTTGTGTTCTACTCGTGCATATCATCTACGCATAGACCTGGCTCTGATACCACAGTTGGGGAACGTGGCATGCAATTTCAACAAATTTCCTACGATCATGCATGATCTATCTAGGAGATGCATAGCAACGAGAGGGGGAGAGTGTGCCCACATACCCTCGTAGACCAAAAGCGAAAGCGTTAGGTTAACGCGGTTGATGTAGTCGAACGTCTTCGCGATCCAACCGATCAAGTACCGAACGTACGGTACCTCCGAGTTCAGCACATGTTCAGCTTGATGACGTCCCTCGAACTCTTGATCCAGCAGAGGGTAGAGGGAGAGTTTCGTCAGCACAACGGCGTGGTGACGGTGATGGTGATGTGATCCACGCTGGGTTTCGCCTAAGCACTATGATGCCATGATCGAAGGAGTAAACTATGGAGGGGGCACCGCACACGGCTAAGAGAACAACTGATGGGCTTTGGGGTGCCCCTGCCCCCATATATAAAGGAGGGGAGGAGGAGGCCGGCCACCAAGGGGCGCGCCAAGGGGGGGAGTCCTACTAGGACTCCACTCCTAGTAGGATTCGGCCCCCCTTTTTCCTTCTCATGGAGGGGGAAGA
Source organism: Triticum aestivum (assembly GCF_018294505.1). Taxonomy (NCBI): domain Eukaryota; kingdom Viridiplantae; phylum Streptophyta; class Magnoliopsida; order Poales; family Poaceae; genus Triticum; species Triticum aestivum. Next base: position 188,689,104 of record NC_057809.1, on the reverse strand, counting down.
GGGAAGGAGAGGGAGAGGGGGAAAGGAAAGGGGGGTCGCGTCCCCTTCCCCTTGTCCAATTCAGATAACCCATGGGAGGGAGCGCACCACCCCTTTTGGGCTCCCCTCTCTCTCCCCTATGGCCCATGTTGGCTCGTTACTTCCCCGGGGTGTTCCGGTAACCTCCCGGTACTCGAAAAAAATACCCGAAACGATCCGGAACCATTCCAGTGTCCAAATACCATCGTCCAATATGTCAATCTTTACATCTCAACCATTTCGAGACTCCTCATCATGTTTGTGATCTCATCAGGGGCTCTAAACAAACTTCGGTCACCAAAACACATAACTCATAATACAAATCATCATCAAACGTTAAGCATGCGGACCCTACGGGTTCGAGAACTATGTAGACATGACCGAGACACATCTCCGATCAATAACCAATAGCAGAACCTGGATGCTCATATTGGTTCCTACATATTCTACGAAGATCCTTATCGGTCAAACCACAATAACAACATACGTTATTCCCTTTGTCATCGGTATGTTACTTGCCCGAGATTGGATCGTCGGTATCATCATACCTAGTTCAATCTCATTACCAGCAAGTCTCTTTACTCGTTCTGTAATGCATCATCATGCAACCAACTCATTAGTCACATTGCTTGCAAGGCTTATAGTGATGTGCATTACCGAGAGGGCCCAGAGATACCTCTCCGATACTCGGAGTGACAAATCGCAATCTTGATCTATGCCAACCCAACAAACACCTTCAGAGACACCTGTAGAGCATCTTTATAATCACCCAGTTACGTTGTGACGTTTGATAGCACACAAGGTGTTCCTCCGGTATTCGGGAGTTGCATAATCTCATAGTCAGAGGAATATGTATAAGTCATGAAGAAAGCAATAGCATTAAAACTTAACGATCATTATGCTAAGCTAACGGATGGGTCTTGTCCATCACATCATTCTCCTAATGATGTGATCTTGTTCATCAAATGACAACACATGTTTACGGTCAAGAAACTTAACCATCTTTGATTAACGAGCTAGTCAAGTAGAGGCATACTAGGGACACTTTGTTTTGTCTATGTATTCACACATGTATCAAGTTTCCGGTTAATACAATTCTAGCATGAATAATAAACATTTATCATGATATAAGGAAATATGAATAACAACTTTATTATTGCCTCTAGGGCATATTTCCTTCAAAGAAAACATAGGCATTCAAACTGGTATTGTGCCGGTCTAAGTACACTGGTTATTGTTAAATAAAAATGGAAAGGCGTGTTAACTACAAGACGCAGCAACCTAATGCAGTCATCCATAGTGGTATTGTTGAAACTGGTACTGATGAAATTGAACTACATAGTTCATACTTGCACATATAGAACATCACATTGTGAATAATTCGAATAAACAAGGCATACTACGAACAACCAAAGATAGCATTTGAAAATGGACATATGCTAACTACAAACAACCGAACAATCAAAAAACTTTAAAAGAGGCATATGATAGCTATAACAGGCTTAACAACAAGCAAATACATGCATCCCTATCAGTATGTTTAAAACTGGATTGATGTAATGTACTACAAAGTAAATAATTGCACATATAGAGCATCACATTGTGAACAACTAAAATAAAAAGGCATACTGCAAACAACCAAATATAGCAATTAAAATTGTACATATTCTCACTACACTACAAAAGGGACTCGACAAAAAAAACCATGGGTTTACCCCTGTGAAGAGGCACAACAAAACAAATCATGGGTTTCCTCACTTGTCACAGATGGGCTCGTTCCCGTGGAAATAGCACGAACCCTGGATGCGCTCCAAGTTGTCGCAGATGGGTTCCTTCCCCTTGGAAGAGCAAGGTTGTAGGGTGCCCTCCCTGATGTCGCAGACGAGCTCTTTCCCCTTGGAAGAGCCAGAGAGGGTGTCGTCCTCGTGGTTGCCGTCGATGAGGTCTGACTTGGAAGCTGTGGATCCCAAGCCAACGTCGCAGAACATGTCCTTCAAAAATGACAAAAGGGGCTCGATGGCGATGTAGGATGGCAAATTGTTGACATTGAGCCAGAGGAGATCAGCGTTGGGGCCATGGATGAGATCGACGGAGGTTGAACCTGAGGGGTTGGGGCGGGCCACTTAACCTATGATATAGCCCGCCTCAGGCCATTGCTGTCAATGACCTCGATGTCATAGCCGATGTCAGCGACATACCCGCATACTCTAGCCTATTGATTGAGTGCCTACGGCCAGTAATGGTCATCAGCTTCCTCGGTGACGTCGGGCGAAGGGACCACGATACACCTCTTTTGGGCCAGTCGCTCCTCAAGCTCCATGAGAAGCATAGCCGGGCTTAGGCTGCGACGCTCTGGAGTGGGCGATCGGGATGGGGATGGGGATCTTTGGGAAAGGCGGCGTTTGGCAGACGTCATCTAAGAAACTCACGGTGGCCTGGGTATGGAGATCGGTGGGTAAGCTGCACGGGAAAACCAGCAGATGTTGACAATGGAGGCCTTGCGGCGGTGGCGGGGACCATGCTAGGGTTTCGAGTGAGGGAGGGTGTGTGTGTGCGCGCCCGAGGAGGTTTTGGTGTGTGTGTGTGGAGGGGGGTGTTTGAGGAAATGACACGGGTACTGAAAATTTTACTACGCGGGAGTCAGACACAGGAGTGAAATGCTGGGGCTATTAAAATTTTTGATGATGGTGTACCGCACACGTTCCGGAGATAGCAACCATGTGTTATGAAACCAAAAATCCTTGAGGCGGGCAGATATTTTTGAGGGATGCACGCGGGATTGGGAACAAGAAACATCACACACGGTCATAACACAATAACTGTGTGTTATCAAACAAAAAAAAGCTGCAGGCGGGTAGATATTTTTGAGAGGGGAAGCCTCGTGGAGCCCAATGTACTGTGCGGATGTGTGCGTGACAGGGGCACCGGCGTGGCACACGGTTAGTTTGAGTGAACCATGTCTGTTGCATCATCTGACTTGTCTAATGTTCATAAATTTGGCGAAAAATGAAGCGGGAGAGGGTCAGAACACAAACACGCCTGCATGTGGATCAAATTTATGTATGAAAAGGGTGGTTTGATGTTCAAATACCAAATGCAACTTCGATGTGGCACCTATCTCGCAAAGCGCATGGTATTGCTTGCCCCCCTCGTGTCGGCGCGAAGGGAATCCTAAGCTATGAATGCATGCCCCCAACCAAGGTTCACCTAGCAAAGTGCGAAGTAGCAGCCCCCACACACACTCTTTCAGTCGGCGGGCCATAGAGGCATCTCACCAAGATGGATCGTAAAACGGATCAAGAAAATTCCGCGAAGTGATGGCCGTCCATGTGACCACGGAGATGGGCTAGCTCGCCAATAATCACGCAAGTAGCTAGTCCCCGAAGACAACCACTGCATGCATGTGCCCAAACATATGTATGGACAGGTGTGTTTTTGAATACACAATGGAACAACTTTGATGTGGCACCGTGATATCTACTTTGCAACTTTATTCTTGTAGACACGTGTTGGGCCTCCAAACGCAGAGTTTTGTAGGACAATAGCAATTTTCCCTCAAGTGGATGACCTAAGGTTCATCAATCCATGGGAGGTGTAGGATGAAGATGGTCTCTCTCAAACAACCCTGCAACCAAATACAAGAAATCTCTTGTGTCCCCAACACACCCAATACAATGGAAAATTGTATAGGTGCACTAGTTCGGCGAAGAGATGGTGATAAAAGTGTAATATTGATGGTAGAAATATGTTTTTATAATCTGAATAAATAAAAACAGCAAGGTAGCAAATAGTAAACGGGCACAAAATCGGTATTGAAATGCTTAAAAACAAGGCCTAGGGTCCGTACTTTCACTAGTGCAATCTCTCAACAGTGCTAACATAGTTGGATCGTATGATTATCCCTCAAAGTGCAATAAAGAATCACTCCCGAGTTCCTATTAGCGGAGAACAAAAAATACAAATTGTTTGTAGGGTACGAAACCACCTCAAAGCTATTCTTTCTGATCTATCTATCCTAGAGTTCGTACTAAAATAACATGAAGCTATTCTTTCCAGTCGATCTAAGCAAGAGTTCGTATTAAAATAACACCAAAGCAAATTCAGATTCATAATATTCAATCCAACACAAAGAACACCAAGGAGACCCCAAAGTTTATATCAGAGAAAAGATAATGAAAACGTGCATCAACCCCTATGCATAGATTACCCCAATGTCACTGCGGGAATCCGCGAGTTGAATGCCAAAATACATATCAAGTGAATCAATATGATACCCCATTGTCACCTCAAGTATTCATACCGCAAGACATACATCATGTGTTCTCATATCTGAATATTCAATCCGACAAGACAAAACTTCAAAGGGTAAAGATTCAATTCATCACAACAAGGGTATAGAGGGGAGAAACATCATATGAACCGACTATATTAACAAAGCCCATGATATAGATCATGAGAGAGAGAGAGAGAGATTAAACACATAGCTACTGGTACAAACCCTCAGCCCCGAGGGTGGACTAATCCCTCCTCATCGTGGTGGCCGCCGGGATGATGAAGACAGCCACCGGAGATGATTCCCCCCTCCGGCAGGGTGCCGGAATGGGTCTAAATTGGTTTTCGGTGGCTACGGAGCCTTGCGGTGGCGGATCTTCCGATCTAGGTTAACCCCGAGGGGTTTCAGAATATTTGGGAATTTATAGTGCAGAGAAGGGGTACGGGAGGCCACAAAGGTGGGCACAACCCACCTGGGTACGCCAGGGTGCCCTGGTGTGCCCTGGTGGGTTGTGCCCCCCTCGGGGCACCCCCTAGGTGCTGTTCTAGCCCATCGGGAGTCTTCATGTCCATAAAAAATCCACAAAAAGTTTCGCGGTGTTTGGACTCCGTTTAATATTGATTTTCCGCGATGTAAAAAACAAGCAAAAAACAACAACTAGCACTGGCCAATGGTGTCGGCGTTCTGGGACTGCGGGTGCCCGGACTTGCCTGCCTGCGGACTTGAGCGTGGCTCCACCAACGGCCTAGTACTGGCCCATCTTAGGTAGCAGCAGCTCCAGACCCTCGCGAGGGCCAAGCCCCACGAGGCGGATGACGCCAAGACCTCCCTAGGGGCAGCCTCACTAACCTGGCTCTCGAGGAGCGGAGATCTCTATGCAAGGGGCACCTCGCGAGGTTCACATGACATGAGCCATGAGGACCAAGGCCAGGCGGGCGCAGTGTACTAGTTTCCTCTTTCGTGCTAAAGAGGCAGGCGCAGGCGAGGAGTCCCGAGGCATCAGGCAAAGGTTTCCATATCGGTGCAACAAGACCAAGACTGGCAGGACGAAGGTCACCACGGACCCCACTGCAGCGTCACCACTGGAGCCTTTGGCAGGCGACGACCACCTTTTGTCAGGATAGCTTGTACTAGTTGCCCCCCTTCAAACTTGGCCGTTTTGGGATCCCTTCCCGCCTAAAACATTTGGGAAGAGGACCAATGCCTCTATAAATAGGACTAGCCACCACCATAGGGAGGGGGACTGATCCTGGCTCGGTTCCATTCCATCTCACATCTATCGGCTCGTCGAGCTCAAGGACACCTCTCCTCCTGAGGTTGTTTGTCCATTGTACTAGTTCATCCTTAGCCTGTGAGGCAATCCACCAACACCACACTGGAGTAGGGTATTACACCGCAAGGTGGCCCGAACCAGTATAAACCCTTGTGTCTCTTGTTCCTTGGGTTCGTCGATCTAGGCTGTGAGATCATTGAGCGAGCGAACTAGAGAGAGTGTGTTCTTCATGCGCACCACAGAGTTTGAACCTCAAGGTTTAGCCGGAACCCCCAATCCGACATTTGACGCGCCAGGTAGGGGTGCGCCAGAGCCCCGCCTCTCCACTCGTTCCACCCCCTCGACCGCTTCGTCTCTTCGTTTGGCCCTCATGGCAGGCGCCACCCCGTCGGCCGGATCGACGGGCGCGCATGGAGGCGCCATGGGCCTTCGGGCCTTTGCCTCCCGCCTTACGACATGTGCAGTGGCCACACAAGTTCAAGCTGGATATGCCGCCTCGCTACGATGGCACGACAGATCCAGCCGCCTTCCTGCTAGTGTATGAGGAGGCCGTTCGGGAAGCCGGAGGAGATGACAGGGTCATGGCCAACTGGTACCCCATGGCCCTGGCTGCTCAGCCTGCCAGGATCCTTGGTAGCCTCCTAGGAGGAGCTGCGCGGTCTCTTCGTCATGTGCTTTGAAGCACCAGCGCCCCCCACCATTGCGGCCATCCTCGGTGGCTCGCAGGCACCGCCCTCAGATCGCCACCTCAAGCAGTTCTTCCGCAAAATGGGCGCCGCCTCTGTGCAGCAGGGTCCTCCCCCGGGATGGACAGCGCCCAAGGCCGACCTCACCTTCGACTCAGGGGACTATCTGGCGACCATCGTTGGCTCAGGCACGATCCCGATGCTTTGCACGCCCACCATCTGCAACGTGGCGGTGACCAAGACCTTCATCGACGGTGGCACTAGCCTCAACATGCTCTCCGTGGAAGCTTTCGGCTTGCTCCATGCACCGCACGGCCGGCTCCGTCACACCAAGCCCTTCTCCGGAGTTGGCGGCGGTTCCACTAGCCCCCTAGGGCAGATCTGCCTCCCCGTCACCTTCGGCACCCGCAAAAACTACCGCACCGAGCTCATTGACTTCGACATCACTCACATCAGCCCCCCGTACAACGCCATCCTCTGGTACTCGGCCTTGGCTCAGTTCGTGGTGGCAAGTCACCCCGCATACAACCTCATGAAGATGCCGGGGAGCAATGGCATCCTCACCGTGGTTGGAGACACCAAGGAGGCCCTGATGTCCCTCAAGCTCGCCTTCAGGGCCATGGCGGCGGCGCACCCCATAGGTGAAGTAGCACCCGAGACCCAAGGGGCTGCGCTGGCCAAGAAGAAGCAATTGTTCTCCCAACATTGGGCCAAGACGAAGCAGGGGACAGTCGACAAGGATGGGGCCTCAGGAGCCACCTTCACCATAGGTGCCAACCTCGACCCGGACCAGGAAGAGGCACTGGTGAAATTCCTACGCATGAACAAGGAGGTATTTGCCTGGGAACCCAAGCAGCTGGTAGGGGTCCTGAGGGGAGTAATCGAGCACCACTTGAGGGTGTGCCCCAATGTGCGCCCGGTGAAGCAGAAGGCGCGACGACAGTCCACAAAGAAGCAGTCCTTCATCGTCCAGGAAACACGCAAGCTACAGGCAGTGGGTGTCATCTGCAAAGTCGGTACTCGGAGTGGCTGGTAAACCCCGTCGTCGTGCCCAAGAAGGGCGGGAAAGAACGCATGTGCGTTGACTTCACCAACCTCAACAAGGCCTGCCTCCAGTACCCGTTCCCGTTTCCGCACATCGATCAGATCGTCGACTCCACCGCCGAGTGCGACCTATTATGTTTCCTAGATGCCTTCTCAGGTTACCACCAGATCAAGATGGCAGTTGAGGACGTAGAGAAGACGACGTTCTTAACCCCGTACGGGGTGTACTGCTACACCTGCATGCTGTTCGGGCTGCGTAACGCTGGGGCGACATTCCAGCGGCTGGTGCACATCGCCCTAGGCCAATAGCTCGGAAGGAATGCTAAAGCCTACATCGATGACATTGTGGTAAAATCTCAGGAGGCTATGATCCTCATTCAGGATCTGGAGGAGACTTTTGCCAGCCTGCGCAAGGTAGATCGGCGGCTCAACCCAGAGAAATGTGTGTTTGGCGTCCCGTCCGGCAAGCTGCTGGGTTTCCTCGTGTCGCACATGGGGATCGAGGCGAACCTACAGAAGGTCAAGGCAATAGAAGACATGAGCCCGCCGCAGACTCTAAAGGATATGCAAAACCTCGCGGAGTGCATAACCTCACTAGGGCACTTCATCTCCAAGCTGGGGGAGCGCGCCCCCGTTCTTCAAGCTGATGAAGAAGAAGGGTCCGTTCGAGTGGACTCCGGAGGCTCACATGGTATTTCAAGACCTCAAGAGATACCTAACCAGCCTACTAGTGATGGTGGCGCCTCGTCCTCTCGAGCCCCTGGTGCTTTACTTGGCTGCCACACCTCATTCTGCTAGCGCATCGTTGGTGGCCATTCGGGAAGAGCGCCAGGGCAAGAACCTGCCACACAACGCTGCACATCCGGTTGGGATGGTGTGGCACCCAGGCGGCACCCTTGAGGCCTTAGCGGCGCCGGCAGATGACCAAGCTTTACAAAATGACGCTCCTGAGGCTGCGGTGGCCCCAGTGGGCAATGAAGCTCTGGAGGTCCCCTAGCCTCAGGAGGCGCCCAGGCTTCAGGAGATCTTAGAATCCACCAACACTTCCATCCTCATTGAACACCCGGTGTACTTCGTCAGCACGGTATTGCGAGATGCGCGAGACGCGCGAGCCCGCTACCCCATGCCGTAGAAGCTCCTGTTCACGCTCCTTGTGGCCTCGCGCAAGTTACGCCACTACTTTCAGGGCCAACCCATCAAGGTCGTCTTAGCTTACCCGCTGGAGAGGGTGCTCCGAAGTCCCAACGCAGCAGGGAGGGTCGCTGAGTGGAACATCGAGCTGCAGGCCTTCTAGTTGGACTTCAGCACCACCAGGGTTATCAAGGGAGCCGCGCTCACCGACTTCGTGGCGGAATGGACTGACGCTCCAGGGCCCGAAGCATGCAAGGATCGGTCTCTCTCGCCAGGGAGCGAAGCACCAGACGACTGGGTCATGTACTTAGATGGGGCCTTCGTGCGCCAGGGTGCGAGGGCTGGAGCTGTGCTCATCTTGCCCACCCAGGACAAGCTCTACTACACCATGCAACTCTGCTTCCAGCGGGGTGAGAAGGTCTCCAACAACATCATGGAGTACGAAGGTTTGATCGCCGACCTCAAGGCTGCGGCGGCCTTGGGAGTGAAGTGCCTCACCATCAAGGGCGATTCCCAGCTCCTTGTCAACTTCTCCAACAAGGTGTACGAGACAAAGGACGAGCACATGGAGGTGTACCTCGTGGAGGTACGCAAAATGGAGAAGCAATTCTTGGGCCTAGAACTGCAGCATGTGCCCCGCGACACAAATAGGGAAGCTGATGATATCGCTAAGAGGGCATCAAGGCGTCAGCCTCAGGAGCCTGGCATCTTTGATGAGCGTCTCTTTAAGACTTCAGCGCCCCCCGGCTGCAGAGCCTACGCCGCCGTAGGAGGAGCTCCCCCCACCGCCGACCTCAGGAGCTCCCGCCTGTGGCCCGACCTCAGGAGCACGCCTGCTCCTTGCACTTGAACCCCAGGAGGGGTGCTGGACTCAAGAATTCAAGGCGTACCTACTGCAAGGGACCCTGCCGGAGAAGGAGGAGCATGCGGAGCGTGTAGCTCGGCAGGCTACTGCTTACTTCATCCGGGAAGGTGAGCTATACTGAAAAGACCAAATGATGTTCTCCTACAATGCATCTCCAGGGAGTAGGGGAATGAACTGCTAGCTGACATACACGGCAGAGACTGCGGGCATCATTCGTCGTCACGCACCTTGGTGGGCAAGGTGTTCCACAACGGGTTTTACTGGCCCACGGCACTCAGTGACGCAACCAAGCTGGTGAAATCATGCGAGGCTTGCCAGTTCCATGCCAAGCAAATCCACCAACCAGCTCAGGGCCTCCAGACCATCCCACTCTTGTGGTCGTTCGCGGTCTGGGGGCTGGATATCCTGGGTCCATTCCCTCGAGCACCCGGGGGTTACCGCTACCTCTACGTCACCACTGACAAGTTCACCAAGTGGGCGGAGGTGGAAGATGTCCGCACCATCCCAGCCGGCTCCGCAGTCAAGTTCATCAAGGGCCTCGTGAGCTGGTTCGAAGTCCCTAATCACATCATCACCGACAACGGCTCGCAGTTCACTAACAATCTCTTCAAAACATATTGTGACAATCTTGGAACGCAGATATGCTACGCCTCAGTGGCGCACCCTAGAAGCAATGGCTAGGCCGAGTGCGCGAACGCGGAGGTCCTGTCGGGCCTTAAGACAAGGACCTTCAAAAAGAAGCCCGAGGTCTATGGCAGGGGCTAGTACGATGAGCTCTAATCTGTGTTGTGGTCCATCCGCACCACCGCCACCAAGCCAAAAGCGAGACTCCGTTCTTCCTCGTCTACGGAGCCGAAGTGGTTCTCCCTCACGAGGTCAGGCATCGCTCCGTGCGGGTCCTAGTGTTTGATGAGGCACGTCAGGACGCCATGCTGGGGATGGACCTCGTGCTCTGGGCGGAACGCCACCACCAAGCCTCGCTTCATGCGGCAAGGTACCAGCAGGCGCTGCGGCGGTATCACTACCGCAGTGTCTGCTCCAGGTCGCTCGAGGTGGGCAATCTCGTCCTGAGGCGGGTGCTGAGGGAACCCTGGATTAGGGGGTCTCCGGACAGCCGGATTATATTCCTTGGCCAGACTGTTGGACTATGAAGATACAAGATTGAAGACTTCGTCTCATGTCCGGATAGGACTCTACTTGGCGTGGAAGGCAAGCTAGGCAATACGGATATGTATATCTCCTTCTTTGTAACCGACCTTGTGTAACCCTAGCCCCCTCCAGTGTCTATATAAACCAGAGGGTTTTAGTCCGTAGGACAACATACAATCATACCATAGGCTAGCTTCTAGGGTTTAGCCTCTCCGATCTCGTGTTAGATCTACTCTTGTACTACCCATATCATCAATATTAATCAAGCAGGACGTAGGGTTTTACCTCCATCAAGAGGGCCCGAACCTGGGCAAAACATCGTGTCCCCTGCCTCCTGTTACCATCCGCCTTAGACGCACAGTTCGGGACCCCCTACCCGAGATCTGCCGGTTTTGACATTGACATTGGTGCTTTCATTGAGAGTTCCTCTGTGTCGTCGCCGTTAGGCTTGATGGCTCCTTCGATCATCATTAGCGATGCAGTCCAGGGTGAGACTTTTCTCCCCGGATAGATTTTGTATTCGGCGGCTTCGCACTATGGGCCAGCTCGCTTGGCCATCTAGAGCAGATTGAAAGTTACGCCCCTGGCCACTAGGTCAGGTTTGGAAGCTTAAACTACACGGCCGATATCCACGGAGACTTGATCTTTGACGGATTCGAGCCTCTGCCCGATGCGTCACGCGGTCACCATGAGTACGATTTAGCTCTACCATGAGACAGTGTTCAAGAGATCACGCCGGCAGCCGCTCCGACCCTCAATTCGGAGCCAGTTGCGCCGTCCATGGACGGGTGGATAGACCACGCCACGGAGGCCTTACCCTCAGCGGCGATCGAGCCGAACATCGACCTTACCCTGCGCGAGAGCCGCGTTGTCAGACTGCCGAATCCTGCTCCGTCCACGGACTCCGAACCGCCTGCGCCCGTTCCTAGCGAATCCGATTGGGTGCAGATCATGGAGTTTACCTCCGCGGATATTTTTCAGCACTCGCCCTTTGGCGACTTACTAAACTCATTAAGGTCTCTCTCCTTGTCAGGAGTATCCTGGCCGAACTATGTCCGGCAGGATTGGGATACGGACGATGAAGAATTTCGCTGCCCACCCACCAACCACTTAGTAGCCACTGTCGATGACTTAACCGACATGCTCGACTTCGACTCTGAAGACATCGACGGTATGGACAACGATGCAAGAGACAAAGAGGAACCACTGCCCACAGGGCACTGGACAGCCACCTCATCATACGATATATACATGGTGGACACACCCAAAGAAGGCAATGGCGATGAGACAACGGAGGATGACCCCTCCAGGAAGCAACCTAAGCGCCGGTGTCAGCGGCGCCGCTCTAAGTCCTGCTAAAGCAAAAATGGTGATTCTGGCACAGGAGATAACAACACCCCGGACAGTGCCGAAGACAACCGCCTCCAGCAAGACTCAGCACAGGAGGATGGAGAAGCCAGCCCTCATGAGAGAGCGGCATATAGAGAGGAAGAGGATAATAATTACATACCTCCCTCAGAAGACGAGGCAAGCCTCAACGATGACGAATTCGTCGTGCCAGAGGATCCCGTCGAACAAGAGCGCTTCAAGCGCCGGCTTATAGCCACGGCAAGTAGCCTTAAGAAAAAGCAGCAGCAGCTTCATGCTGATCAAGATCTGCTAGCTGACAGTTGGACTGAAGTCCTTGCGGCCAAGGAATATAAACTCGAACGCCCCTCCAAGAGTTACCCAAAATGCAGGTTGCTACCCCGACTGGAGCAAGAAGCGTATGACACGGCTGATCGACCACCTCGTGGCCACGATAGAGAGGCATTCCAGCCAAAAGCTCAGCCTGCACCCCGACGCCATTCAAATAAAAAGGCAGGGGGAAGTACACCAGACCTACGAGACGTATTGGAGGACAAAGCAAAACATGCAAGATCGATCTACGGATCACGAGGCCGCGCCGCTATGCGAGACGATAAACGTCACGCAGGATACAGTGAAAGTAAATCCGGCTGGGCCGAACACAGCGGGCAGGACTCATTGGAGCTGCGTCGCGATATAGCCCAGTACAGAGGCGCTGCACACCCCTTATGCTTCACTGACGAAGTTATGGATCATCAAATCCCAGAGGGTTTCAAACCCATAAATATAGAATCATACGACGGCGTAACAGATCCCGCGGTATGGATCGAGAATTTCCTCCTGCATATCCACATGGCACGCGGTGATGATCTACACGCCATTAAATATCTCCCACTCAAACTCAAAGGACCAGCTCGACATTGGCTCAATAGCTTGCCAGCAGAGTCCATTGGTTGTTGGGAGGATCTGGAAGCCGCATTCCTCGACAACTTTCAGGGCACTTATGTGTGACCACCAGATGTCGATGACTTGAGCCACATAATTCAGCAGCCAGAGGAATCGTCCAGGCAATTCTGGACACGGTTCCTAACAAAGAAAAATCAAATTGCCGACTGTCCGGATGCAGAGGCTCTAGCAACTTTCAAACACAACATCCGCGACGAGTGGCTAGCCCAACACCTTGGTCAGGAAAAGCCGAAATCTATGGCAGCCCTCACGACACTCATGACCCGCTTTTGTGTGGGAGAAGACAGCTGGCTCGCTCGCAGTAATAACATATCAAAGAACCATGGTACTTCAGATACCAAGGACGGCAATGGCAGTCACGTCGCAACAAACATAACTGCCGCATTAACAGCGACAATACCAAGGATACGGTAGTCAATGCCTGATTCAAAGGCTCTAAACCCGGTCAACGGAAAAAGCCATTTAAAAGAAGAACCCCGGGGCCATCCAAATTGGACCGTATACTCGATCGCTCGTGTCAAATACACGGCACCCCTGACAAGCCAGCCAACCACACCAATAGGGATTGTTGGGTGTTCAAGCAGGCCGGCAAGTTAATTGCTGAAAACAAAGATCAGGGGCCACATAGCGATGACGAGGAGGAGCCTCGGCAGCCGAATACTGGAGGACAGAAGAGGTTCCCCCCACAAATGCGGACGGTGAACATGATATACGCAACCCACATCCCTAAGAGGGAGCGGAAGCGTGCGCTCAGGGACGTATATGCGTTGGAGCCAGTCGCCCCAAAGTTCAACCCATGGTCCTCCTGTCCGATCACCTTCGATCGCAGGGACCACCCCACTAGTATCCGTCATGGAGGATTTTCCACACTGGTCCTAGACCCAATTATTGACGGATTTCACCTCACTCGAGTCCTTATGGATGGCGGCAGCAGCCTGAACCTGCTTTACCAGGACACGATGAGAAAAATGGGTATAGACCCCTCAAGGATCAAACCCACAAAAACGACCTTTAAAGGCGTCATACCAGGTGTAGAAGCCCATTGCACAGGCTCAGTCACACTGGAAGTGGTCTTCGGATCCCCGGATAACTTCTAAAGCGAAGAGTTAATCTTCGATATAGTCCCGTTCCGCAGTGGTTATCATGCACTGCTCGGGCGAACCACATTTGCGAGATTCAATGCGGTATTGCATCATGCATACCTCAAGATCAAGATGCCAGGACCTCAGGGGGTCATTACAGTTAATGGGAACACAGAGCGACGAAGGAGCACATTACGACCCTCGCAGCGGAAGCGCAAAGCAGCCTCTTAAGGCAATCCAATAGTTCGGCGTTCAAGGACCCGAACACCTTCAAGCGCGCCTGGAGTAATCGGCAAATGGACCGCCTGGCACGTCCCGAGCTTGCATAACAATGCGGCCACCACCCCGGCCCCAGCTAAACAGCGAAATTCGTGCCACGCGTACATAATTACGCATTAAAAATACCATGGGCACAGGTGGGGAGGGGGCACAACTACGACACACCCCAAGACGCGGCTTAAACCTCACTAGGGGCTTCCCGCTTTGTTATTTTTCTTTTAGGACATTAATCTCTGGAAACCCTGTCCGGCAGCATGATTGTCGAACACATGATGCAGCAACCAAGGAGGCAGAAAGCTACACCACAAAATGGAACTCCCAGGTGGATTACGATAACGAGTGAAATACTTGCCTTAACATTATTCCTTAGCTTGCCCTTGGAGGGGATATAGTCCTACTTTTCGCTTATTGCACTGCATGTATCATTCCGCTTTAACGCATGTTTTTAAATAAACAATACATAGCATTAAGACTATTATTGCATTCTTCCTTCTTTTTTACATATATGTGTTCATCAATGACACCTTGCAACTGTACACTTTGGTACGACCAATACACCAGGGGCTTAAGTACCCCACAATATGGTGTGAGAAGTCTGAACACTTTCACAAGTGCGGCACCCCGAACTTATAGCATTATATGCATCAGCTCCGAATCATGTCTTTGGTCAATAGTTCGGTTTGCCCGGCTACCATGTTTTGGTACCTTCCGTTCCGCTATATCGGCTAAGGTAGCACTGGGAGAACTACTGCGATTGTGCCCCAATTCTGCTGGGCTAAGCACCTCAGTAGAGAAAGCTAAAACTGACTGTCATGATAAGGCGAGAGACTGGTTGCTGTTCGGCGAGGTTTTGAGTCCCTAAAGACTTATGCCGCTTAGAGCGAGGAGCCGGTCCTGTCTGGCTTAAAGGCGTGTATCGCGCCCCGAATTCGGCCTTCCGAATACCAGGGGCTTCGCTGAAATTTAAAATTATAGAATTCTATGGCTAAGTGAGAGTGATAAAGCATTATTAGTCCGGTTGCCTTCTTCGTTGTGCTGAGCACCTCCCTCGAAGGACCCAAAAATGGGAACAAGAGTGCTTAGGTTTATCCCGAACACCCCAGCACTCGTGGCATAGGGGCAGAAGCTGAGGACTAGCCATCTCTCAGATTGGATAAACAGCCAAACATAAGGTAATATTTTAAATTCAAACAAGCGTTACATAGCGCATATGAAACAAGTTTTCATCATACAGGATCACAAGAGCAAGTTTACTCAAATATTACATCCTTTGGACATTCGTCCGCTACAAGATGGGCACCCTTCAGGGCACCCTCATAATAAATTTCGAGGGTACGATGCTCCTTGCCCTGCGGTGGTCCTTCCTTGATCAGCTTCACGGCGTCTAGCTTAGCCCATTGCACCTTCACAGGGGCGAAAGCCCGGCGTGCATCTTCGATGCAGACGGACCGCTTGACGATTTCCAGCCGTGGGCAGGCATCCACAAACCGCCTCACCAGGCCGAAGTAGCTATTCGTAAGGGCGTCGCCAGGCCATAGCCGGACTATAAGGCCCTTCATGGCCTGTTCGGCCGCCTTGTGTAGCTCGACCAACTGCTTTAGCTGGTCGCTCAGAGGAATCGGGTGTTCGATCCCAGTATACTGAGACCAGAACAGCTTCTCCGTTGAGCTTCCCTCCTCGGCCTGGTAAAACTGTGCGGCATCCGATACGCTGCAGGGCAAATCTGTGAATGCTCCTGGAGAGCTCCGGATTCGGGTAAGTAATAGGTAATTTACTTTCACATGCCTGTTTTGCATATAGAATGCCTTACCCGCCGCTATTTTCTTCATCGCGTCAATCTCCTGGAGGGCCTTTTGGGCTTCAGCCTTGGCACTCTTGCGCTCTCGAGGGCCGCGGCAAGATCAGACTCTCGCGTCTTCGAGTCAAGCTCCAACGCCTCGTACTTCATCACGAGAGCCTGGAGCTCTTACTGCACCTCGCCCACCCGAGCCTCTTGCCTTTCTCGCTCGGTGCGCTCCTTGGCCGCTTTATCTTCGGCCTCGGACAACGCTTGCTTTAGTGTCGCCACTTCGGTCGTGGCCCCTGGCAAATTCATGATGATCCTGTCATTTTGCAATCACGTCTTGTTTTATATATACATATCTATAGACAGGGTATTACTTACCCTTGTTCTCGTCGAGCTGCCTCTTGGCAAGGCCGAGCTCTTTCTTGGACCCCTCGAGGTCCTGCTTCAGTGTGGCGACCTCTGCAGTCAGTGCGGCTGAGGCCAGCAGCAAAGCCTGCATACGCATATAGACATACTTATGTTAGACTCTTGCGGTATTATTTAATCCTCTATTCGGCTTTTCTTTTGGAACACCAAACAGAGCATCAGGGGCTATTGTCTATGCGATAATATTTTTCCTATATTTCAAACACTTACCTCAAAGCTTGTTAAAAGGCTGGCACAGGCTTTAGTCAATCCGCTCTTGGCGGACTGAACCTTCTGGACCACCGCACTCATAATAGTGTGGTGCTCCTCGTCGATGGAAACGCTGCGAAGCGCTCCCAGCAGATTGTCCGGTGCCTCTGGATGGACAGAGGTCACCGGCACAGGCGTCTTGCCCCTCTTGGAAGGAGGCCGACTACCCGAATCTGGAACTGCTAGAGGTTCCGGCGCGGTGTTCGGCTGAGGGCCGAACTCGGAGCCCTCGGGGGCCTTGTCCCCTCTGCTCCCGGAGTCTGGAAGGTCGCCTTGAGGCGCCTCCGGGACTGTCTCCCCCCAACCCGGTGCCTCTTGAGACAATACCTTGGCGTTGTCCATAGGGCAAGGGGAGGTGGCGGTCGGAAGTGGATCGCTATCCATATCCGACAAGCCAGGGAGCCGTCCGACGATACGTCGATACGGGCTCGTGGCGGTCTGCATAGTTATAATTCGTCGTTAGGAGAAGCAGTGCGACAAAGGAATGCTATGTGTTACTCTGGTATCCAAATACTTACGACTTCCCCAGGGGCTTGGCCCTGGGCAGCCACTCATCTTCGCCTTCGGTGGCGGTGGTAGAGTAGTCCGGAAGGAGAGTCCTTCCCTTCTTGGACCCTTTGCCCCCCCGGTTGGGACGGCCTTCCTTTTCTTGTCTCCCCCAACTGAAGGGGGAGCATCTTCTTCTTCTTCCTCCTCGTCTTCGGGGGAGGAGTGTGCCGCAGAGTTATCGGATGATGAGTCCGATGACGCCTGGCGTTGGGAACTCTTTCGGGTTCCCTTGGCCTTCTTGGTCTTCTCCGGCACCTTATAAGGGGCCGGAGTCAGCATCTTCGTCAGGAGAGCATCTGCTAGGCCTTCAGGCAAAGGAGTCGGACAGTCGATCTGTCCGGCCGTCTCCTGCCAGTCCTGTCAAAGGTATGGGAGCTTAGATCTCGCATAGAGTCAAACTATGAAAAACAAGTATCCTGTGAGAGGTAAAACATCTTACCGCGCTGGCTTGGCGCTTCGCGCAGAATCCGCGATCCTTGGTAGTGAGAGGGGGAACCTCGGCACCCTTGAATAGCACCTTCCAGGCATCCTCGTGAGTTGTGTCAAAGAGGCTGTTCAGAGTTCGGTGCTGGGCCGGGTCAAACTCCCACAAGTTGAAAGCCCGTTGTTGGCACAGGAGGATCCGGCGGATGAGCATGACCTGGACTACGTTGACGAGTTTGAGCTTCTTGTTCACCATGTTTTGAATACATGTTTGGAGTCCGGTCAGCTCTCCCAAACTACCCCAGGACAGACTCTTCTCTTGCCAGGAGGTGAGCCGCGTGGGGATGCCAGATCGGAACTCGGGGCCCGCTGCCCATGCAGGGTCATGCGGCTCGGTGATGTAGAACCACCCCAATTGCCACCCCTTTATGGTCTCCATGAAGGAGCCCTCGAGCCATGTGACGTTGGGCATCTTGCCCACCATGGCACCTCCGCACTCTGCCTGGCGGCCGCTCACAACCTTCGGCTTGACATTGAAGGTCTTCAGCCATAAGCCGAAGTGGGGCTTGATGCGGAGGAAGGCCTCGCACACAACGATAAACGCCGAGATGTTGAGGATGAAGTTCGGGGCCAGATCGTGGAAATCCAGGCCGTAGTAGAACATGAGGCCCCGGACGAATGGGTGGAGAGGGAATCCCAGTCCACGGAGGAAATGGGTAAGGAACACAACCCTCTCGTGGGGCCTAGGGGTGGGGATGAGCTGCCCCTCATCTGGGAGCCGGTGCGCGATGCCGTCGGGCAGGTATCCAGCTCTCCTCAGCTTCTTGATGTGTCCCTCCGTGACGGAGGAGACCATCCACCTGCCTCCCGCTCCGGACATGGTTGGAGAAGGTTGAGGTGGGAAATGCGGACTTGGGCGCTGGAGCTCGAGTGTGCGGAAATGGATGAGCAAAGGAGGAAGAAGGCATGGATGAAAAGGTGAATCCTTGTCCCTTTATATGGGCGGCCGAAACTATGCGCCCCCACTAGCCTGGTAAAACTCACTTATCCCCCAAGTGCCGTAATCGATGGCGCTGTTGGGTTACCCACACCCGTATTGATGAGAACCCCGCAATAAGGGGACACGATCTCTGCTTTGACAAGACGTGTCAAAAAACTGCCTCGAGTTATGTGCGGGGCTAGTTAAAGGAAACGGTTCGAATAATCACCGGGCCATGGCATGATGTCATGTTGCTGAAACGTGTCAGCAGATTAGAATTGTGGAAATATTATTCTCTCTACAGTGGTATGTGGAACTTATTTTGAAGGGTCGGACACTATCCTTGTATTCAAATTCTTCTATGGTGTATTCGGAGGAGGAACTCACCTTGCAATGCCGAAGACAATACTGCGCGCCGGACTCATCGTCATTGAAGCCTGGTTCAGGGGCTACTGAGGGAGTCCTGGATTAGGGGTTCTCCGGACAGCCGGACTATATTCCTTGGCCGGACTGTTGGACTATGAAGATACAAGATTGAAGACTTCGTCTCGTGTCCGGATAGGACTCTACTTGGCGTGGAAGGCAATCTAGGCAATA
This sequence comes from Triticum aestivum, assembly GCF_018294505.1. NCBI lineage: Eukaryota > Viridiplantae > Streptophyta > Magnoliopsida > Poales > Poaceae > Triticum > Triticum aestivum. The sequence goes on along the minus strand of NC_057809.1, from coordinate 188,669,982 downwards.
CAGATATGTATATCTCCTCCTTTGTAACCGACCTTGTGTAACCCTAGCCCCCTCCGGTGTCTATATAAACCGGAGGGTTTTAGTCCGTAGGACAACATACAATCATACCATAGGCTAGCTTCTAGGGTTTAGCCTCTCCGATGTCATGGTAGATCTACTCTTGTACTACCCATATCATCAATATTAATCAAGCAGGACGTAGGGTTTTACCTCCATCAAGAGGGCCCGAACCTGGGTAAAATATCGTGTCCCCTGCCTCCTGTTACCATCCGCCTTAGACGCACAGTTCGGGACCCCCTACCCGAGATCCGCCGGTTTTGACACCAACAGGTACTCTCCAGGGAAGGGCTGCATAAGATGTCACCCATGTGGGAGGGCCCGTTTAGGATTGCCCGCGTCTACAGGCCTGACGCTGTGCGCTTGGAGACGCAGGACGGGATCCCCATCCAAAACGCCTGGAACATCCAGCACCTCCGGAAGTTCTACCCATGAAGCAAGGCCCAGTGCATGTGAAGGTCTCCGCTCGTGACACTCTCACGTAATAACGAGTGGGGCTGTACACGCCCTGGAGTCTCCGAAGTGCCGCCCTCGGGCCTTGGGGGCTCCCTCCCACGTCCTAGTGGCAGCACTTAGCTCCGTGCTGGTGAGAAGACTAGACTAGGTGCTGGACGCGGCTGTTCATTTGCTTTCTGTAGTTGGTTTGCAACCTTTTACTGGAATTTGAAGTTCTGGCATTTCTCGATTGCTCGGTTGAGTCATTTCTTTTCTCTACTTCTTCACTCGGTTCGTGTTTTCGCGCCAGGCAGGACGGCAGTTGCCCAACGCTCTCCCTCGTGTGCCTCGCGTGGGGGCTGAGTAGGTGTGTGCGTGCGCTGGGCTAGCCTAAGCCACAGACGCACCTCACCATAGCCCTATCGCTCCAGAGCTTCGGCTCCCCTGACCTTCGCGAGCCATCCTCGACTGAGCTCACGATTGGTGCACCCCTCTAGGTCTGTGCCCCACGGGTACCCCGACGTGGTGTGCTAGGCCATGATTAGCCCATGCCTGAGGCCTCACACATGGAAGGATAAAGCACCCGAGGGACTTCCTAACAAATTCTGCAGCTTTGTGACGCCTCCTGAGGTCAACGGTACCCGAGCCAGCAGCAAGGAGGGCTAAGCAGGGGCCGGAGGGCGCGCCCTCATGAGACAGGAAACTACCCCAGGCGCATCCAGCTAAGTTATCCCTCTATGTCTACATGAAGCACGAATGCCATAACACAACACAGGAGCAATAAACGTAACACAAGTGGCATGAAATTTACGGTTCATTACACGCCCTCGTAGGGCCCCATACTTGTTTCTTGGAATGTAGGAAGAAGGGAAAGGACGAGCAAAAGCGGCGCGCGCACCCGCAGCGGCTCCCGAGGGTCGGCTTCCGACGCCCCCTGGACTCAGCCGGAGTCCTCCTCGCACTTCACCGGAGCGCGGCGGCAGGACGACCCACCACCTTCCATGAGCCCGACGACGTGGTGGCTGGTCGTAGCCACCGCTGCTGGAGGAGGAGCTGCTGCCGCCAGACGAGGCACGACCATCGCCAAGGGCGAACTCGCCTCCGGCACCGTCGCGGCCGTTGTCAAGGCCCAACCCGTCGTCACTACCGCTGTCCTCGGGGCAGCACTCTGCGCGGCGGCCATCTTCCCCAAAAACCCTCACGTAGAGGGTCGCGACGTCGTCGTACTTGAAGTGGAGGGTGCACCTCCTGCTCAGGTCACGGGCGCAGACGAGCGTCAGCCGCGAGCCAGGACCACGTTGCCCACGGCGGAGACCTCCACCGCAGCCCACAAGGCCTTGCTGCAGCAACCGTCAGCTTCTAGCGAGAAGCCGTCAAGATCTGCGGTCGGTAGCTCGCCGACAAAGGAGCGCGGGAGCTGGAGCCAAGTGCTGGCTGGCTGCTCCGACCACACGACGAACTCCAGGAGCACCTCAGCCGAATGGAAGCGCGATCGAGGAGGCCGGGTGACCACGGAGCGCCTCCCTTCGGTGCAAGGGCTGCTCCACCTAGAGTGGTCTCCACCATGGCCACTGAGGACGACGCCGGTTTCCGAAGGAGTACGTCCGCGCTCCCGAGGGGCCACGACAGGGTTCACAACATGCTTGCGGGGGCAGCCACACCCCCTCTTGGACGGTGGTGAGCCAGGCCCCTCCTGGTGTGCCTTCCCTTTCTTCGCGGTCGAGAATCTCTTCGTCGACGCCATGGGCATCACAGCCAGGAGGCGAAGCAAAGAAGAATAAGCAAGCAGAGTGGGGAAGAAGATGAGCAAAGGGGGCTCCGCCCCTCTCCTCATTTATAGCCTCAGGGAGGCCAACCGCCGGCCTCCATGATCACAGGTAATGATGATCTTTCTTCAGCGTGCAGCAGGGTCTCGTCAAGTCAAACGGTTGCCGAGGAAGCATAGGAAAGTGGAGACGCCCACGTCTCGTCAATCTCCATGCGTCAATCAAGGCTGCAGGCGGTTGGGGCCCATGGCGCTTCGCACTTGCCCTTTGGCTTCGCCTTGAAGCCAAGGTCGAGCGTGCCTTGGTACCGGGGGCTACTGTCGGTGTTCTGGGACCGGGGGTGCCCAGACTTTCTTGCCTGCGGGCTTGAGCGTGGCTCCACCAACGGCCTGGTATGGCCCATCTTCAGCAGCAGCAGCTCAAGACCCTCGAGGGGCCAAGCCTCGCGAGGCAGACGACACTAAGACCTCCCTGGGGGCAGCCTCACTAGTCCGGCTCCCGAGGAGTGGAGATCTCTATTCAAGGGGCACCTCGCGAGGTTCACATGACGTGAGCCATGACGACCAAGGCCAGGCGGGCGCCAGCGGGCGTAGTGTACCAGTTCACTCTTTCGTGCTAAAGAGGCAGGCGCAGGCGAGGAATCCTGAGGCATCAGGCAAAGGTTTCCATATCAGTGCATCAAGACCAAGACCGGCAGGACGTAGGTCACCATGGAGCCCACTACAGCATCACCACCAGAGCCTGTGGCAGACGAAGACCACCTTTTTTCAGAATAGCTTGTACTAGTTGTCCCCCTTCAAACTTGGCCGTTGTGGGGTCCCTTCCCGCCTAAAACATTTGGGAAGAGGACTAGGGCCTCTATAAATAGGACTAGCCACCACCATAGGGAGGGGGACTAATCCTGGCTCGGGTCCATTCCATCTCACATCTATCGGCTCGTCGAGCTCAAGAACACCTCTCCTCCTGAAGTTGTTCGTCCATTGTACTAGTTCATCCTTAGCCCGTGAGGCAATCCACCAACACCACACTGGAGTAGGGTATTACACCGCAAGGTGGCCCGAACCAGTATAAACCCTTGTGTCTCTTGTTCCTTGGGTTCGTCGAGCTAGGTCGTGAGATCGTTGAGCGAGCGAACTAGAGAGAGAGTGTGTGTGTGTGTTCTTCGTGCACACCCAGAGTTCGAACCTCAAGGGTTAGCTGGAACCCCCAATTCGACAACTGGGTCAATAGGTTAGTCCCAGAAATGATATAAAGTTGCTATAAAATGATTGTAAAACATCCAAGAATGGTAATATATTGTTATGAATACTTCATAAATTATAGATACGTTGGACACGTATCAGCATCCCCAAGCTTAATTCCTACTCGTCATCGAGTAGGTAAATGATAAAAGAAATAATTTATGAAGTGTGAATGCTAGCAAAGTGCACAAGTTCGATCAATGATAATTTCAATCACTTTTCCTAGCATCATAACATCAATTTTTTCTTATAAAACTTCTCATGTTATAGTGGCAACCCATTCACATGTTAAGGTTCAAACAATGAATTCTCTTGAAACTCAACAACCTATGTTCTTAGTCACCAAGCAATTGCAATTTAACTTATTCAACATAGTTTAAGTAAGACCTCCACATACTCAACCATCATATAGTCTTCTATGATTGCTAACACTCACCACGCACACATGAGCAAAACATTTCAACCGGACACATAGAAAGATAGGGGCTTATTGTTTTTCCTCCCAACGTATTCACCTCAAGGGTGATGCCAACAATAATAACTCATGCTACCCATATTCAACTGGACATATGTGCCTAGATCTTTCCTCACCACATGATGCTTGCCAAAGGGTAAAAATAAAAAGGAATAGTGATAAAAACTTTGACTCTTGCATAAAAGTAAATACTTAAAAGTAAAAGATAGGCCCTTCCCAGAGGGAAGCAGAGGTTGCCATGCGCTTATTTGTTTGTATGCTCAACCCCTTAGTGCAAAAGAACGTCACGTTGTATTGCCCCTTGTGATGGCAACCTTTATTATGCAGTCTATCTCTTTTATTCTTCACCATCACAAGCTCGTACAATGCTCAATTTTCTCTTACACTAAATGGTGTCACACTTTTAGAAGCAATTTTTATTTCCTTATTGCACCGATGACAACTTACTTGAAGGATCTTACTCAGTCCTTAGGTAGGTATGGTGGACTCTTGAAAATAAGATTTGGGTTTAAGGGTTTTTGGATGCACAATCAGTATCTCTACTTGGTGCGGAATTTTTGGCTAGCAAAGATGGGGGGCAAGCACCACATGTTGAAGGATCTATGACAATATAACTTCTATGTGAATATGACCAAACATAAATCATTACGCTGTCTTCCTTGTCCAACATCAACAATTTTGGCATATAATATTTTGAAGGGGGCTCACAATCACAAAAGATTTCCATGATAGTGTATTTGCATGTGAAAGTTCTCTTCCTTATACTAATTATTCGGGAATTTCCTATATGACCAATATTGTGATTGTCAAGCCTCAAAAGATTTCACTCTCTAAACCCAATGTGAGGCTACCACTAGGCATGATATGATTTCAACTTCATGACATTCAATTTATTGAACAATTTACTCATAAGATATAAGTGAAGCACAAGAGTAAACGACATAGGAAAGAGCATCGTTGACGGGATGTCAATGCCGTTTACTTAGCCTCCTTGGCAACAATTTGAGGACTCTATTTTATTTAAAAACTTTCGGATCTAAGTACTTTATTAAAAAAGCAAGCAAAACAAAATAAAATGACAATCCAAGGATGACACACATCATGTGAAGAAGCAAAAACTTAGGCTCAACCGATACTAACCGATAATTGTTGAAGAAGAAAGTTGGGATGCCTACCGGGGCATCCCCAAACTTAGATGCTTGAGATCTCTTGAAATATTATCTTGGGGTGCCTTGGGCATCCCCAAGCTTGAGATTTTGTGTCTCCTTAATTCCTCTCATATAACTGTTTTCCTAAATCTCAAAAGCTTCATCCACACAAAACTCAACAAGGACTCGTGAGATAAGTTAGTATAAACCAATGCAAAAACCTTATCATTCTCTACTATAGCAAATCACTAAAATTAGTATTCAACATTGCATACTAAATGCCTATGCATATTTAATACTCCTATCCTCAAATAGAATCATTAAACAAGTAAACATATGCAAACAATGCAAACATAACAACAATCTGCCAAAACAGTACAGTCTGTAAAGAATGCAAGAATATCCATACTAATTAAAGTCCAAAGATTATGAAAATTTACCACACTGTAGAAAATTTATCGGAGCTTATTTGCATAAATTTTCAACATTTTATCACATTCTGACTTTTCTAGGGAATTTTTGCAACAGTGGTAAATTTTCTGTTTTCAAACAGCAACATGTAGGCTTGCAAAATAAGCATAGTAAACGCTATCATTGCCACTTTTATTGAAACTAGCAAAGTGGCCCACTCGAAGCGCGGGCTAGGATTTTATTACTTTAAATTGTGAGAATATATTCTTTTATTTGTCCAAAGAAAATTTGAATCCAAATTTTTGGACATTTTTAATATATATCTTTTGCGAACATAGTTTTTTATTTAGTATGTTTGGGTTTTTATTTATGTATGAACATATATGTTGTCTGTTCATACTTTACTTGATAATTATGCATGCCATAGTAACTTTAGTTTTATGATCTGTTGCATTTTTCATATTATATTTGCATTTTTTCTTTTGACATTTTTGTCATGTTGCATAGTTTTTTCTAGGAAGACAAATTTAATAGTTATGATTGTATTCGTGTAGTCATAGTCTAATTTGCTAACAGTATGCAAGATTGTCATATTATTTAGTGATTTTGTACAATAATTGATTTATTTTCTTTATAATACATAAAAAATATAACGATGGACCTTGGTGCGCGCACATCCGAATTAAAATAGTAAAAATAGTCAAGTATTTTGAATTTTTTTTGGCAACATACATGGTCTAGCATAATAATCATGTTTAATTTTTCATAACAAAATTAGTTATTCTGTATACCGAGCAAAATACGACAACATCAATGCTATGTAAAAGCTACTGTTCTTGATTTTTTTATTGAAAGTACGACACGACTCATTTTTTTCTCGAAACTTGAAACATGTGTATTATGCTAGATTATTTTTGTCGCAAAAATGTTTCAACTTTTTTATCTCTTTTACTTTTTTTACAGATACGTATCCATGCCTAAAAATTCCACACCTCTATACGTATCCATAAAAACTTTAGTGGTAGGTATTTACTCCCTCCGTCCGGAAATACTTGTCATCAAAATGAATAAAAGGGAATGTATCTAGACGTATTTTAGTTCTAGATACATCCCTTTCTATCCATTTTGATGACAAGTATTTTCGGACGGAGGGAGTACTTGCATACACGTGCAGTTCCAAGGATGGCTTTTACTACCACGACATATATTTTGCTCTCACATTGTCCACACTACTTCATCTACACAGACGTTGCTTATATTATCATGTTGGAAAACGTCATTTGTTCGACGGGTCCCACGAGTAGTCTTGACTTCCCACATTCCATAGTCTTCTTGACCTCTCCATTCTTATTTCTCCTCCTCATTATTTCACACACTGAGAATGTTCATCTTCCTGATCCCCTTACTCTCTCAACTCACCCAAAATTTTCCGCTACCCATAGCTCGCATCAGCATGCTTTTTTTTGTCGCCGCATTGAGGTTGCTTGTCTTCCACCTGAAGCCACCCCAGCAGCTGGTTCTGCCACAGGTTAATCATCGCCGGTAGCTTGTTTGGCTGGTCGTACCACTACAAAAAAAATACATTTCCGTGATGATACATGTTTGTCACAGTAGGTCACGTTTTTTTCATGCATGTATATCCATGATAATTTTATGACAGAATCAAGATAGTCATACATGTGCTGTCATAGAAGTGTTCCATGATATTACCAAAATTATCATCACGGAAGTGTCCACTTCCATGACGATAAATCGTGCGTCACAGAAGTGCTTTCGTCAAGGGTGACCAACACGTGGCATCCATCGTAATGGAACGCCGTTAAGCTATCGGGTACGGTTTTGGATCCGGTAACCCGTTAACAGCCCCGACCAATGGGGATTTTCCACGTGTAAAATCATCATTGGCTGGAGGGAACATGTGTCGGCTCGCCGTTGGAACAGATGTCATCCACTCATTGGACCCAAAACGCCTATGATACATTGACACATGGCATGGCCCAAGAGAGTCCCATTCCCGTGAAAAGGCCGGCCCGTTTGACTTGGTCAAAAGGTGGTGGGCCAGCCCATGGCAAGCCTGTTAACGGCCTATTCGCATATAGACCATTTACAACCCGCTAACCCAGGGCCCGTTTATGGCCTATCCGAATTAGGCCCAGTAGCGTCATCTGGGCCATCCAATATAACTCCAACTTGTTTTAACTTTCGGCCCATGTATGGCCCATGACGTCTTTCGGCCCATATGAGGCCCTTAGTAATCCTCGGCCCATTAACATCCCTTGGTAAAACTAGCCCGTAATGAACAGTGTATCACTTTATACCCATTAACGGCCCATTATTTCGTTGGTTCGTTTCCAGCCCATGTTATCTTTCGGCCTTCTCAGGGCCCATTTATTCTTGGGCTCATTTGAAACATTCGTTTACTTTCGGCCTGTTACTGTCATTTTCTGCTTGTGGGCCAAATTCAGGCCATGGTTACAATCAGCCCGTTTGTGGCCCGTTAATACGTTGGGACGTTTTCATAGCGTCATCAAATACGACCGATTAACGACGGCCCGTTATGGTCGGCCCATGAACGGACGATTTCAACTCTAGCCCGTTTACGGCCCCTTATACGACCCGTACAAGGCCCATAGATGAGACGACCCGTAGAAGGCCCATGGATCCTACGGGACGTAGAAGGCCCATTGACCCGACGACCCATAGAAGGCCCATTGATCCGACGGCCCATAGAAGGCCCATGGATCCGACGGCCCATAGAAGGCCCACGGATCCGACAGCCCATAGAAGGCCATGGATCGTCCATCATGTTGATGGCCCATGGATCGTACGGCCTGTGGATGGCCATTGTCACTACAACGTTTGGGCGAGTTGGCCCCCGTTTGAACGACATAGCATATTCAAATAATTATCCTACTCTATACTATCACCTCTAAAAACATACACTGTACAATAAAGAGACGAAGGCATAGAAACATAGAATAATCCTACACTATACAATAAAGAAATTACAGCCGATTATACCCACTGGGCATTATGGTTCGGCGCCAGTGATAATAAAGCATACACAAACAACAAATTACATACACTGGGCAAATACAGCTCATACATCATAGACGCGTATCAACATAACTTACCATTTGAACTATAATCTCTTCAAAAAACAGGATTGGCCATATTTAGATAGCACAAATTTTAGTCTGCAAAATCTCCAATTCCTTCGTTGTTACCTCAGTGTCTTGTTTCATTTTTTTGACTCCTGCATCTAATACCTGCATGTCCAGTCTCAACTTGTTGATTGTACGTTCAGAATCATGTACACGTTGTCTTGCCACCTCAAGTTGATGCTCGAGAACATCAGCACATTCCAATTCCAATCCATAATCATTCGGTAACGGCCATGCAGCACTACTCGCAGATCTTTGTGTTGATGTCACTTCATACTGAAATGTTTGTGTAAGTACTCATCACTAGGGCAAAAATATAGTTACAACAGTGAAGCGAGCAAGACAGACTATTTTGTACATGGAAATACATGACTAACAATAATGTTACATGTCATGAAGCATAAGCAGGTGATATTTTAAAAATTATAAAAAAGGTAGTCTGTGCAGCCTGCATACATAAATCTCTCTTAACTCACCAGAGGAGCATGATGTTGGGGCTCAATCCATAACAGACACAAGTTACAAATTTAGACAGCATGTTGCATAGAAGTAATCAAGCAGTTGGCCATTATATAGCACAATTAAAGTCTTAGGGACCATAATGAACAGCAGCGGATTTCATACAAATATACTACAGCAAGCACAACTATGCAATCATTAGCCTAGTATAAACTAGATTGTGAGCCTCATTCAATAATAGTTGGTTAATAGACTTCAAAGCTTCAGGCACACTTTGGCAGAGTAATTAAATGGTAAGGCCTTTAATTATGTCAACTAATAGTTATACAAGTACCCAACATCAGGCATCATTCTTTGGGCATCTCATTAACTAAGGACAAATAAAGCAATTGAAAAGAGCAAATTAACTATGCCCGAAACAAACAAGGAATTGAACTGTTGAGTTGGATACAGTCACTTACCTTAACAGGTTGAAGAGGCTCAGCGCAGCTCCTACTTCTCTTGCAAGGCTCCTTCCTAACATCTTGTACTTGGAAAATCATCAATCTTATCTTCATTGCACCCCCTCTACAAGGTGAAGCAAACTAGTTACTCGTCTCCTTGGAAGATAAATATGCATACTTTCCAGTCTATGAACACAAAAGGATGAGATTATAACAAAACAACACCACATATTGAAACATGCCGCATCTCTTGCACTTGCACACAATGAAATGAGCATTTACTATGTCTGCACTATGTAAAAACTAGGAATACCTTCGAACTGGATCTCCAGGTACTCCTGGAGAGCCTACTTTTGTGTACAGTCAAACCTTCAGGTCACCTATGAGTTAGAAAAGGCCGCACTACAGCATCCCTTAGTGTTTAAATCGTTGACAAGCCCTGTTAGAGTGTTAGTTCAAGAACAACAAGTAATCAAAGCAAACAGTCCTAGTATGGCTGGCTGATGCAAACAAGCAGTTGAACAAATGTGTGAGAAAATCTTACATATCAAGAAAAGAAGCAAAGAAGGAGGCTTAAAGACCACCACTTGACTGACCAGATTTAAGGGGCATTTAAACATCATGTGCAACGTATGAACTAACATAAACATTGCATATTCCAGATTCTACAATGGAATGCACATGTATTAGGTTATGCCATGTATGATGATGCCTAAATGTACACTATAGCAGACATGAGTGATTCATCATTCCACACACAATTGAATTGCAGGTTAAGGGCCAGTTCTATTCCGCCTTTTCAGGGCTTATTGTCAAAATAAGCCATAAAAGATGTAAAGAAGTCATTTTTGAGTTATGGGCTTGCGCTTAACTAATTTTGCTTTGGAGGGGGGTGTTTCGGGTAGAACCTCACTAAAAATTGAAGGGAAGGGGAATAGTGAAATGACTCTGTTGTCTGCCTATATTACACTTAAAATGCAACCGGTGATGCCCGCGTCACACCTCACCCTCAAGTAAAAACAAACATGCAAGCGTTCGTTGCCCTGCCCGCTTGCATCTCCTCTCCCCTTTCCCTCTACCTCGATACCCTGCCTACAACACTAGGGTTCCTCCAGCAAGCCGTCTCCACTGGTCCTATCTGGCCTGGTCCTCGATGATGCTCTGTCCAGCTAGGCTACATGGCCGGCGGGTAGGAGCAAATCTCCCTGGCTGCTCCTCCCTCTGGTGCCACCCCTCATTCTCATGGTCTCCAGCAGCTGCTCCACTGTGGTTCGTCCAACACACTACTCCGGCAGGCGCTGCACAACTATGGCTGAAGGCACCTTATTCCCCTCCCCACCTCCCAGGCCATGGCCTTGAGGTACTATTGAAGGATGAGCTCATCCAACAAGGTGAGGATCTCCTCTGATTTTTTGCCAAATTTTCATTCTGACCCACTATACGATGAATTGCTATGAGCTGCTTCTGCTGCTGCTATATGATGCATTGCTATGAGCTGCTCCTTCTGCTGCTATATGATGAATTGCTATGAGCTGCTGCTGCTATATGATGAATTGCTATGAGTTGCTGCTGCTATATGATGAATTGCTATGAGCTACTGCTGCTATATGATGAGTTGCTATAAGTTGCTCCTGCTGCTGTATGATGAATTGCTATGAGCTGCTCCTGCTGATACCATATGATGAATTGTGATGAGCTGCTCCTCCTCCTGCTGCTATATGATGAATTGCTATGAGCTGCTGCTGGTATACGATGAATTGCACACTGCTGCTGCTACTGTATGATGGGTTGCTATGAGTTGCTGCTGCTGCTATATGATGCTTTCAGGTGGTGCTGCTATATGATAATAACCAGCCACTTGGACCATCGAATTTCAATAAATAATTGTTCTTCATTTAAATGTGGGTCATGCATTTTTCGTTTAAATTAGGCAATGGGATCTCTATGGAAAACATTGACCAAAGTAGATTGTGCCAAATAGATGGTATCTTTGTATTTGCATTTTGAGCAAATAGTGAAGGTCTGTTTTCCTATCATATTAATTACTGCACTGGGTTCAATTTGTGATGTTTGCAAGTCAAATTAATTTTCGTATGGGCAGCAAAATGAAAAAATATAATGCAATCTAGACTTTTCACCGATCATACCAAAGATAAGTTGAAAACATAATGAAAAGAACTGGTTGGCTTATTACATGGAGCTTATATTCACATGTGCTTATTTTCTTAGGATAACTCGTAATAATTGTCCCTAAGAAACTTGGCCAATAGAACTGACATACAAATAACATGTCACGATGATTGCAATGGAGGAGTGGCGTACCATAGCACACTATATAGGCTCACCGCTGCCTCTCCTTTTTTTGCGATGTTCCATGAAATTGCCACATACATCTTGTACTTTTTCATTGTGTAACCCTATCTGCAAGTTGACACGGCTAATTTCAGATATCTCTACATGATAATACATTGCATATCCCTTGCGCGTATTTAAACCACCAATTAATGATTGTGTGCGTAGCATAAATGTAACATCCCAAATTTTCAATTTGGGATGTTATACTGATCATCATTGCATATCATATTTTATTTTGCATTTTGGTTGATCCTAGAAATTCTACGCAACTCAATGATCCACGGAGAGAGTTGGGGATTTCGTTATTTTCATATTTGAGTTTTCTCAAATTTTGAGAATCGGATCATATGATTTTATTTATTTTATCATCAATTATTTATATTACAAAAATATGAGAGAGGGAATAAAATGACTTTCCCAAAATAAAGAAATATTGAGTATTTAATAATAAAATCAAATAAGTTTTTATTTCAGAGTTTTTCGGTGTTTTATTTGAATTTAGGAAAAATGTGCGTTTTTCAAAATTGCATTTAGGTCCCAAATAAATGTTCACCTTGTGCGGCTTGATTTTAGAAGCCCGTGAAAATTTATTTCAGAATTTTTGGAGTCCGTTTAGTATTTCTTTTATTTTTTTCCTCTGCGTGTAATTAAAAAAACACGCACCGACCTACGGGCCGTGTCCGACCTGGACACCGGCCTGGGCAGGCTTTATAAGCCGGGGCAGCCCACCCGGGCAAACCCTAGCCACCCCATCCCCAAGCCGCCGCCGCCCGTCGCCGCCGCCGCACGCCGCCCGAGGTTCGCCGCCGCCTCGAAATCCGTGCCCGTTTTTTTATTTTTTCGTAAAACTGTTTGGTTTTTCCGTCGGTTTTTTTAAATAGATCGGGTTTTCCGGTTTATTTAAATAGTGAGTGTTCATCCGTTCGTTCGTTCTATTCTTTTTCTCGGATTAAATCCGCGATTTTTCTGATCGCGATTCCCGATCCGATTTTCGTTTTAGTATAAATTTTCGCTCGTTTATCGGCATCAGGTGATTCAAGCGCCTGGAGTTTTGTCTCGAAACCCTCTATCCGTTTAACCAACATAAACAAGATTTTTCTACTGTAAAATTTGCCCTAGATCTAGATTAGTAGAACGAAGTTGTTTTCTTTCGCCGTTTGACTTTCGTTGCTTCGTTCGATTTGATTCTTTTTGCCAACCGGAGTTCTTAAGTTGAACCTTCTGGTTAGATCTCTTATTTGAGTTTTACCCATGCATTAGATGAGTACTTATTATATGCTTGTTTGTTTGTCTGCGATAGAATACCCGGAGTGCGCCGCCTGTTACTTCGAATCTCTAGGTTTCGCGGATCATCAGCAAGGCAAGTAACACTTTGATCATACCTTTCCTACTACCCAGTTTTATTGCATTAGATCAATCCTCACACATTGCATGGTTAGGATCTAATTAAATTGTGGGATGGGAAGTAGATGAGGTAGTACCTATTACCTGTTTATTATCAAACCTTTGGGAGTTACTTCTACGTTTGCTTATTATGCCATGCTATGCTAGTAGACGTGGATTGGGTGAGTGATATCCATGACAGATGTGAGTTTTGTTAATTAATGGTTTATCTAAGGTGGCAACTTAAACACACATCTGGGTGGATTGAGGCACCTGGGTATTCCAGGACTTGCCTGTTTTCTTTTGGACCGCCACCCAGGCTCAAAGGGATCATGAGACTATTCATACTAGAAACTTCCGTGTGCAGCCACAAGCTATTATGGGCTCTAGCATAGTTGACTAAGTTGTGCGAACTCTTATAGTGGTAGACTAGCATATGTAGGGGATGTAGGTGGTACGGTCTACCCGATCGTAAGGTGCTAGCGCTTCTGAAAGACTATGTCTCGGTCATCCGTCTTCTCAAACACCATGTACTGCGAGAAACCAAACGGAGGCGATCGAGTCTTGTGGGGAAAAGTGCGCAAACCTCTGCAGAGTGTAATAAACTAATCATGATTAGTCGTGTCCCCGGTTATGGACGTCTTGAGTATCTAGTACCTGGATTATCATGTGAATGTCAACATGTTACTCTAAATTAATTTTGATGGGTTTTGTTTAATGATGATGCTTAATTGGGATTGAGAATGCTATCAACCATTCTCAATGTTTAACCACTACCATGATAGTTAAATAAAATTTATTCCTTTGAAGTAGGGAAAAATTGGCTTTACGCAAAACTGTAACCATAGAGCTTTCCACTAGCCAAATATGCATATAGTATAGCTGTTTCATTCCATTACTCTCTATGTGTTACCTTGTGAGCATATTCCATGTGTTGACCCGTTTCGGGCTGCAAGGTTAATGTTGCATACTTTTCAGACGACGATTAAGGAGTTTTTAGGTCGTGGTTCTATACTCAGTGATGCCGTTGGAGTTGATGGACTCACTTATCTTCCAAGCCTTCCGCTGTTATCATTATTATATGGCCTTAAGCCATATTTATTGTAATAAGTTCTCTTTTGGGACACTCGATGTAATAAGTGTGTGATTGCTACTCTGCTATAAATCCTCCGAGTACTATGTGGTGTCAGCATTACTGATCCAGGGATGACACCGGAGCACAGAGATCAGACTGTTGGAGGTCTGGTCGGTACAGAGATGGTATCAGAGCACACGCTGACTATAGGACATGACCACTAAGCTAAGAGACGTAGATCACTTTTCACTCTCTCCTCTTCTGACTTCTCATCTATTCTACTCTTTAGGATGGCGGATGCAAGGAACAAGTTCACGCAACCGGATGAAGATACACCCTTTGGACGTCACTTGAAGGAAGTCACTAGATACCTGAACATAGGAGTACCAAGCTTCACCGGAACCTACAACGCCACTTTACCTAAAGAAGAGCGCTGGATGATTCAAGTTCAAGTTCCAGGAAGGACGTTCATGCCAGTCACTGAGCCCATAGAGTTTTCTTTTGATGCACCAACTTGGAGTCTAGGAAAGAGCATGGCAGCTCACATCGCCATGGGACGCATTGGAGAAGTCTACCGCAAGGATCTCAAGGATACTATCTACCAGATTTGTGGGCGCCGAGATGAACACTGGGAGATGATCAGCACCAGAAAGGATAGATCAATCGCAGCTTTTATCTAGGAGTTAAACCAGCACATTCGACGATCGGAGAACCAGATGTGCGCCGACATGATAGATCTGAAGAAGGCTAAGACTAGAATCAAGGAACTGGAGGAAGAACTGAATGCTACACGTGAATATTATGAAGAGGAAATTGAAGTATTGGTGGAGAAGAATGACGACCTGATCAAGAAGATTGGAATATTTATGGGAGGCCCTACGCCAGTAGAGGAAGACGAAGAACCCATGGAGATTAGCCCGGAAGACTACATGATCATCGACGGCAGCGATTCGGATCCAGATAGTAGCTATCGGTGTCAGAACCGGCGGATCTCGGGTAGGGGGTCCCGAACTATGCGTCTAGGCCGGATGGTAACATGAGACAGGGGACACTTTGTTTTACCCAGGTTCGGGCCCTCTCGATGGAGGTAAAACCCTACTCCTGCTTGATTAATATTGAAGATATGGGTAGTACAAGAGTAGATCTACCACGAGATCAAGGAGGCTAAACCCTAGAAGCTAGCCTATGGTATGATTGTGTATGGAGTTGATCCTCTACGGACTACAACCCTCCGGTTTATATAGACACCTGATAGGGTTAGGGTTACACAGAGTCGGTTACAATGGTAGGAGATCTTGAATATCCGCATCGCCAAGCTTGCCTTCCACGCCAAGGAAAGTCCCATCCGGACACGGGACGAAGTCTTCAATCCTGTATCTTCATAGTCCAGGAGTCCGGCTGAAGGTATAGTCCGGCTATCCGAACACCCCCTAATCCAGGACTCCCTCAGTAGCCCCTGAACCAGGCTTCAATGACGACGAGTCCGGCGCGCAAATTGTCTTCGGCATTGCAAGGCGGGTTCCTCCTCCAAGTCCTTCATAGAAGATTGTAATCACCAAGAGTAGTGTTCGGCTCTGTAAAATAAGTTTCCACATATTGCTATAGAGAGAATAATATTAACACAAATCAAATCTGCTGACGTATTCTGCAGTGCGCCATCACACTACAGCCAAGTCCTTTACTCGAATCGTTTTTACTTTTCCACCTCAGCATGTTTTGCGAGCCGGTTTCCTTGGCACGTCTTGTCAAAGCAGAGATCGTGTACCCTTTTTACGGGATTCTCATTAATACGGATGTGGGTAACCCAATCATGCCCGTTAGCATGTTTTCTCGATTAAAGGTGAGTCCCAAACAGTTACGGGGAGGGCTCCTGGTATTCAACCTCTTATAAAGAGACCAAGGCCTTACTCCTTTTTCCAATCTCAAACGAGTTCGCCCGTCGCCTTGAGTTCCAACACCCTAGGCTTCAGATTCCAGGCGCTTCGGACCTTGGACAATGTCCGGTTCCGACCTTCAAGGCCGATGGATGCCCTCTTCCATCACGGAGGAGGATGTGCTAAAGTTGAGAGAGGCTAAGTTCCTGACCGCCGAAATTCCGCATAGGTTCCTTGCTCAAGGGCAAGCTATTCCCAATCCCCAGCCCGGTGAGAGCGTAGTGTTCATGTCTCACTTCCTTCGGGGGTTAGGCTTCCCGATGGATCCCTTCGTGAGGGGGCTGCTGTTCTATTACGGGATGGAATTTCATGACTTAGCTCCGGAGTCCATCCTTCATATTTCCTCATTCATCGTTGTGTGCAAAGCATTCCTCCGCGTTACTCCTCACTTCTGTTTATGGCTCAAGACTTTTGGAGTGGAGCCGAAGATGATCGAGGGACGGCACGCAGAGTGCGGAGGTGCTGTCATTAGTAAGAATGCTGATGCTCCATGGCCCGAGGGCTCCTTTCAAGAAGAGCTCGGCTTGTGGCAACGAGAATGGTTCTACATTACAGCTCCCAGGAGTGCCAAGTGGGCGGCGCCTCCTGCCTTTCGCTCGGGTCCCCCATCACGGCTAGCGTCATGGGTCAACAAAGGATTAGATTGGGGTTTGCCCAAAGACGTGCCCCTGTTACAGGGCCGAATTAAGGATCTCTTGGAAGGAGACCTTAGTCTGGTCAAGGTGACGCAGGTCATGTTGATTTGCCGAACATTTCCAGGCAAACATCGCCCCCTTCGTATGTGGGAGTTTAATCTGGAGGGACCGCGAGTTCTTCAGAATTTTATGGGCGCAACACCCGCAGAGATGTATAAACTGTTCTTCGGATCACAAGAGATGTGTCCGGATTCAACCGAGGACGCAGGCTTAAGCTGCAATCGCCCGGATACTCAAGTAAGCAACCTTGTGCCTGAACCTTCTATCCGTATAATCGTCATAAACTTGCCCCTAAAAGAGCCGTCTTTTTAAACAGGAGTGGACAGCGAAGGCGAAGCTGATCAGGTGTCCGGCTCCCCTTCCTGAAACCAGGCCGGATCCTGTGCTAGTTAGGATGCTAGAGATAATGCCTTTGGAGGGGGAGGACAAGGAAGCTACAGCCTCCTCGAAGGAGGCTGCTCCAAAGGGAGGAACCGACAATTCCTCTCCTAAAGGGAAGAAGAGAGCCGCCTCTGACGACCCAGAAACCATGGCCTCAAAACGGGGAAAAAAAATCCTCGTTAGAGGGTCCGATGCCAGGGAGTTCCTTGGCCGGACTACGCCCTCAAGGGGATCAACCCTCAAGCGAGCCGTAAGTGGAGAAAAGATTTTCTTTTTGAGGGATGAGAGAAATCCTTGATTTTGCATCTGAGAAGATTTAACCAAAATTTTACCTTGTAGCTCGGACCTCGGCCCCTCGCAGCAGAGCTCGTCTTCGGGGGATCTTCTTCTGGAGATGATGGAGAGCGGAACACCTCCCCCTGCCGTGCCGCCCAGTGAGGCGGGTGACCCTGAGGTGTCGTCGCGGAGGGTTTCTCCGAATCCGCTAGGGATGGGAGGTGGCAGCGCGGCCCCCCGAAGTCCTCCGCGTCCGGCCTTCGAAAGAGGCCATAGGACAAGTCCGGCATCGTCTGGTGCTCGGCTGGAAGAACTAAAGATTCTGCTGGGGCGAGCTTCTATCTCAGAAGAGCATCGTGCCTTGATGGGCACGGTGATTGAAAGGATTTCATCCGCAGAAAGCGAATTGCATGAGGCCGTCAAAAGTTTACTAACGGGTTTTGAGGTACATTAGCTAATGTACACTTTTGTCAGTTGCGCATAAATAAGATGCGCCCTGTGTAGATAGTAGCCCCTGAGACTCTGCGTGTTGTCAAGAAATGACGACACGTAGAGGATCATAGTCCCAGGTCTAAGATGTCGCCTTTGAATGTAGGTGGCGAGGTGTCCGGAATCAAGCCGGACTAATGATTTGGCCGAACTAAAGCGGCAACTGGACATGGCAGATGTCGACATCGCGCTTGTCAACAAGCGGCTTGATGAGGCTCAAGGTATGTAATTCTTCGGGCGGCATCATGTAAGAGGAGCTTCATGCCAGTGTCTTACAATGTCGGTGCTTGACGCACATGGTACGGCCACCGTGGAGAATCTTAGGGCAGAACTTGCCCGAGCTAAGGAGCAAGCCAGAAAAAGCGATGCGGCTGCCAAGAAGGCCCTTGAAGAGCTGAGAGCCAAACAGGCTGCTCACTGCCGAAGCAAAGAGGAAATGGCCGAGATGGCCGAGAAGTTAAAGAGCGCTGCAGACCGTTGCGAACTTCTTGAGAAAGAAGACCGGGCGAGACAAATGGAATTAGAGAAGGCCGTTGCCGATGCCAAGGACACTCGCTCTGCGATGAGAGCTGCAAAAGAGGAGCTACGTCAGGCCGAACAGATTGCGGCTGGAAAGCCCTTTATGCTGCGGAGGAAGTTTTGTGATCTGAAGTTTGCTCCGTTGGACCGGATGTGGAGTGTGAAGGACACCTATCTGGATTTGGCAACAAGTGCCGCTGATGCGACCGAACACTTTCGAGATCAGAAAGATTGCAAAGTGGAAAAGCTTTTCTGGTCGCAGTTTCGTAATCCAGAGCGTCCACTGGCAGTGGATGATCGTTTGGCTCAATGGGCCGAACTGAATAGGTTGTCCGGACTTGCCATGAAGTATGTCATGGATCATATGTGGCCAGGGAGCTCGGAGCCGAAGAGTTATTTCAGCTTGGTGCAGCAATTCCTTGACGCGGTGCCGCGTATAAATGCAATTAAGAGGTCAGCATGCATAGAGGGCGCTAGGATGGCTCTAGCCCGTGTTAAGATATACTGGGCAGAGATGGAGACCACCGTTGTTGCGTCCCGAGATTCAGACCAAAGCCGAGTACCCTCCGAGCACTATTTTCAGGAAGTTCTTGAAGGCGCTCGTGTAATAGAGACGCCGTGCCTGAAAGATGCTATGTTATGATAGCATATGTAATTATAAAGTAATATTTTGATAAACTGTAGTGGCCTATTTTATACTTGTGCCTCCAAGTATTGTAAACACCTTCTATGCGGCTGTTTTAAGATATATATGTATATATATATATATATATGTATGTATAGAATCTGAAAGATGGCAGTCGTTGGCTTCAGCCCCCACGCACATAGTGCGGGGGTGCTCGCAAAAGACGCATTTTCACACTTAACCCAACGTCTTGGTCCTACAAAGGAGGTGATAGCGCAGCGGGCCAGGCAACCGGACTATAATGCTTTAACACTTTCACTTAGCCATAGGACTTTGAAAATGAGACTCTTTAGGTAGCTCCTTGGTGGCAACTGCGCTCGTCCGAATTCGGGGCGCGTATGTGCCTGACCAGGAAGCGGTCCTTCGTTAAAGCGGAGGAACCCGATAGATTCCAATTGGTCATCGAGTGGCTGACCAGTCTCACGCTACATCATGACAACCAGTTTTCGGCTTTCTCTACTGAGGTGCTTGCCCTGGCCGAACTGGGGGCACAATCGCGGTAGTTCTCCTGGTGCTACCTTAGCCGATAGAGCGGAACGTAAGGTAGCCGAACTCAGGAGCCGGGAAACCCAACCTTTGACCTAAGACATGATTCGGAGCTGATGCATATAATGCCAAAACTCACGACGCCAAACACTCCCTAAGGTGTTCGGTCTTTATGAGTGCGGGCCAAACAACACTCTTTATTAAAAAGCCCCTAGTGTCCAGGTACGTGCAAAAATTCTGACGTGGCCACATGCCAAGACGCCAGCCTCCTCCTTGGTTATATTAGAAAGAAAAACCAGGGGATGTATAGCAACACGAGACAGTAAAAAAGGTTTACGCAGGGTCTTAATCTAAAAAGAATCCTTTAGGACGGGTCCCTACTGCACGTCTGCGCCTGTGTCTCCGTTGTGTCGTATCCTGGACGGGCGCTGCACGACGTTCATCTGTAAAAGAGAGGAACTGAGTTGAAAAACGGGTCGTGCCGAATTTTTTTTAAAATAAGCAAAGTATAAAGTAAAATATGTAAGTTTGAGCTTTATTGTCTCTTGTTGTATATGCGTGGAGCTCCTTGTGCGGGGGTATATGGCTTCTAGGCCTGCATCAATGATGATTTTGCACCGAACTCGTCCATCCGCGTTCGTGGTCTTTAAATGACCTATTTTGAAGTTTTTTGGCTGGTGAGGCCATTTTGCTATGGGGCTGTTAAAGCGGCCGCACTGTCCTCCGCTTGGGAGGCGCACTTTAGTGCTTCCCCATCAAAGAGATGATGCCTCGTGGACCGGGCATCTTAAGCGTAAGAGATGCATAATGTGGTATTGCGTTAAATCGAGCGAAAGCTTCACGTCCTAGTAGTGCTTTGGAAGGTCAGCTTTTCACGGTGGAGGTTATCGGCAGAGCCGAATGTGACTGTGAGCCGAAGAAAACCCGTGCAATGGGTGTCCGGACCAGGTATTACCCCTTGAAAGGAGGTTTTGCTGTGGCGGATTCTTGCTGGGTTTATCCCCATGTGCTGTATTGTATCCTGATATATCAGGTTTAGTCCGCTGCCGCCATCCATAAGGACATTTGAAAACTTGAGTCCGCCAATTATTGGATCAAGTATCAAGGCAGTCCATCCTACATTCTAGATATTCCTAGAATAATCTAGCTGATCGAAGGTGGTCGGTTTTGACAACCAGTGGCAGGATCCTTTGGGGATGGGCCGTGTGGTGCGTACCATTACGGGCACCGCACGTTTTTTTATGTGAAGTGAGTTCACTGTTTTTACTTCTTGTGGGAAGTTCTTTTGTTTCCTGGTGCTCTGCTATTGGGGTTCGTCCTTGCCTTCGCTTGGTACGTCGAGCCCATTGTGTTCGGCATTGAGTTTGCCGGATTGTTTGAAGACCCAACAGTCTCTGTGGGTATGGTTAGCAGGCTTCCCGGGAGTACTGTGTATCTGACATATCCTGTCCAGGATTTTATTTAGATTGGATGGATCATCCCTGTTATCCTGGGGGGGGGGGGCGATTTTTCCTGATTTTGTCGTGAGCCTTTGAATCCGGCATTGACTACCGTGCTCTTCAGACTTTTGTCCTTAGTCCAGCGACGGTCCTTGTTGCACCGCGGTCTTTCGTTTCCATCCCTGGTTTCGGATGTACTTGGGTCGCTGGGGCTGCACCTTGCCAACCAGCTGTCCTCCCCTGCACAAAAGCGGGTCATGAGGCTTGTTAGTGCGGCCATTGTTCTTGGCTTTTCTTGGCCGAGGTGTCTGGCAAGCCATTCGTCTCGGACGTTATGTCTGAAAGCTGCTAAGGCTTCGGCGCTCGGACAGTCGACTATCTGATTTTTTAGTGAGAAATCTATTCCAGAACTGCCGGGCTGATTCTCCGGGTTGTTGAGTTATGTGACTAAGATCGTCTGCATCCGTGGGGCGGACATAGGTCCCTTGAAAGTTTGCTCGGAAAGCATCCTCGAGCTCTTCCCAGCTTCCAATTGAGTTTTCAGGAAGGCTTTTAAGCCAATGCCAGGCTGGCCCTTTAAGCTTAAGGGGTAGATATTTTATAGCATGGAGATCATCTCCTCTAGCCATGTGTATGTGGAGGATATAATCCTCGATCCAGACTCCAGGGTCTGTTGTTCCATCGTATGCCTCTATGTTTACGGGTTTGAATCCCTCGGGGAATTCATAGTCCAGGACCTCGTCGGTGAAACATAGGGGGTGTGCGGCACCCCTGTATTTGGGTATGCCGGATTCTGATGATGGCTTCATAGCGTTGCTTACGGGATCTTGCTTTCTTGGCCCATAAATGGACCTGACTGGTCCATGATGCGAATCCTTAGGAGGGTCGCATGCCGATTTAGGTGCGGCGCCGCTTGTTGCCTTATGGGGTCGTCTATCCGACCGTGTGGCTTTTTCATTTTTTGAATACGAGGGCTCTGAGGCCTCTTCGTCGAATTCAGGCAGTAGCTTTCTTTTCGGATAGCTTTTAGTGTGGAGACTGTCACCGTACTTATCTGTGGCATTGATTACCTTGCTCCATCTGATCCGGAGTGCATCTTCCGCTGTTTTTAGCTTCCGCTTCTGCTTTTTTAGGCTGCGTGCAGTTGCAACGAGCCTCTCATGGAGATTCTTCTGCTCCATAGGTTTATTTGGCGTGAGGTCATTCGGAATGCCGTTTTCGCCGGGGGGAGGGATGTTCGGTTTCTCTATCTGTGCTGCCCTGTTCGGACGGTTGCTCTAAGGCCTGTTCGTCGTCGACCGGCTCGTCCTGCTCTATGGCTGGGTTTTTGTCGAGGCGGGGCTTGGGCCGGCATTTGCGCGGACGCCTTGATTGCTTTTTGGGGGGTCGATCTCTCGTCCTATCCCCTTTTTCCTCGTTTTCGCTTCCCTTAGGGGTGTCCACCGTGTACACATCATGAGATGGGGTGGCTGTCCAATGCCCTATGGGCATTGGTTCATCGATATCTCCTCCATCGTCATCCATGCTGTCGATGTCCTCGGAGCCGAAGTCAGGCATGTCGGTTAGATCGTCGACAGTGGCTACGAAGTGGGTGGTGGGTGGGTTTTGAATTTCCTCACCGTCCGTATCCCACCCTTGCCGACCGTAGTCCGGCCAGGGCTCTCCTGATAAAGAGAGAGACTTAAGAGAATTCAGGATGTCGCCACAAGGCGAATGTTGAAAGATGTCCGCTGCGGTGAATTCCATTACCGGCGCCCAATCGGATCCGATTGGCAGGGGCGCGGGGGGCTCGGAGTTCGAAGAGGAATCCGGCTCCTCGGAGTCACGGGCCATGCGGAGTGCGGGGCTAGAGTTCGGCTCGATCGCCTCTGAGATCGTAGCCCCTAAGGCAGCGTCCAACCGCTGATCCTCGATCGGCGCAGTAGGTTCCGAATCAATGGTCGAAACCGGTGCGTGTGCGGCCTCCAGGGCGCTGTTCGGCGGCAGAGCTATATCATGCCCCTCGAGACAGTGCGGCACGCTTGGCTGTGGCTCGAATCCGTCGAAGATTAAGTCTCTGCGGATGTCAGCCATGTAGTTTAGGCTTCCAAACCTGACCTGATGGCCAGGGGCGTAGCTTCCGATCTGCTCAAGGTGGCCAAGCGGATTGGTCCGCAGTGTGAAGCCGCCGAAGACGAAGATTTGTCTGGGGAGGAAAGTCTCAACCCGGACTGCATCGTTGTGGATGATCGAAGGAGCCATCGGGCCTAAAGGCGACGACACAGACGAACTCTCAATGAAAGCACCAATGTCGGTGTCAAAACCGGCGGATCTCGGGTAGGGGGTCCCGAACTGTGCGTCTAGGCCAGATGGTAACAGGAGACAGGGGACACTTTGTTTTACCCAGGTTCGGGCCCTCTCGATGGAGGTAAAACCCTACTCCTGCTTGATTAATATTGAAGATATGGGTAGTACAAGAGTAGATCTACCACGAGATCAAGGAGGCTAAACCCTAGAAGCTAGCCTATGGTATGATTGTGTATGGAGTTGATCCTCTACGGACTACAACCCTCCGGTTTATATAGACACCGGATAGGGTTAGGGTTACACAGAGTCGGTTACAATGGTAGGAGATCTTGAATATCCGCATCGCCAAGCTTGCCTTCCACGCCAAGGGAAGTCCCATCCGGACACGGGACGAAGTCTTCAATCTTGTATCTTCATAGTCCAGGAGTCCGGCTGAAGGTATAGTCCGGCTATCCGAACACCCCCTAATCCAGGACTCCCTCAGTAGCGATGATGACTATGTTGATGAAGCTGGAGCAGATATCATGGAGTCTGCAAGCGAAGAATATTTCTAGTAGACCACCTCATCAGTTGTAGTAGTCCACCATGTAAATATAGTAGTCCGAGCACTTGTTGCGATATATAGATTGATTGTATGCCCTTGTTTGATTGAATGAAGTGAATTGTTTGCTTTTGCCTCATGTGCATATGGGTAGTGTTTTCTCTTTAGACCCCCTCTATTCTTACATCTCATCTTTTCTAAACCCCTCAGATGCCTCTGAGACGTGACTCCGGATTTGCCTTTCCACCGGAGCTCACCCAGTTGATCCAGTAGCAGAACACATTGATGCAGTTGCTAGTCCAGAATCAAAACTAGGGGAACAACAACAACAACCCACCACCACCACCACCACCAGTTGACCACTTAGCCCGTTTTATTAGGCTGAATCCGCCGGTGTTTTCCAGTAGCACCGAGCCGATAGTAGCAGATGATTGGCTCCGCAAGACAGCTAGGGAGTTAACCACAGCAGGATGCACAGACGCGGAGAAGGTGAAGTTTGTCGTACATTAGCTAGAAGGACCCGCATCATCAAGGTGGGAGAATTTCACAGCCACTTTCCCAGTCGACACTGTCACATGGGACCAGTTTCAGCAGGCTTTTCATACTGCACATGTTTCAGCAGGAGCTATGGCCATGAAGAAGCGTGAGTTTCGCAACTTGCGCCAAGGGGGACGCGCAGTTGGCCAGTATGTGGAGGATTTTAGTAAGTTAGCATGTTATGCACCAGATGACATCGCTACGGATGCAGCTAAGCAGGAGAAGTTTCTGGAAGGACTGAATGATGAGTTGAGCATGCAGTTGATGGTAGCCACCTTCAACAACTACCATGAGTTGGTAGATCGTGCCCTTATGATTGAAGGGAAGCATCAGCAAATTGATAATCGCAAGAGGAAGTATGGACAAGGGAAGTACAATTCAGGAGCTCAGCAGAAGCCACGTTTTACCCCTAGACCGGGAGGACATTTTCAGCATACCCATGGAGGAGGTAGCTCGCACAATCACAATGGCACCAAGAATGGTAATGGCAATGGAGGAAGCAACGGCCAGAACCGCACCAACCCATCAACCCCAGCCAAGAAGGACCTGAGCCAAGTCACTTGCTTTAAGTGTCAGAAGACCGGACATTATTGCAATGAATGTCCTGAAGGCCAAAATGGCAATGGAAGTTCTGGGAAGAAGCCGAACCCTTTCAACAGGGGACAGGTGAACCACGTTAGCATGGAGGAGGTTGAAGCTCAGCCCGATGCAGTAATAGGTAAGTTTTTGGTTAAGTCATTTACTGCACTCATTCTTTTTTATACTGGTGCATCGCATTCATACATCTCAAGGGGATTTGTGGATAAGTATAACCTAACAACCCAAGCCCTTAGGTTACCCATGTTAGTAACCTCGCCTGGAGCAGAGTATGTGGCTAGTCTATGGTGTGATCGGTTACCATTAAGGATTGGTAACTATGTTTTTCCCTCTGACCTAATAGTATTGGAATCCCAAGGATTGGATGTGATATTAGGCATGGATTGGTTATCAAAGTATGAAGGGAATATTGAATGTGCTAGTAAGTCAATTTTGCTTACCACCCCAGAAGGGAGAAGGATCAAGTATGTATCCCGGCATGTGCCAAAGAGGATTCAAGTAAATTGCTTAACAGGAGTTGTGCAGGAGGAAGTACCAGTGGTAAGGGATTTCCCTGATGTATTTCCAGAAGAATTGCCAGGCATGCCACCGGATAGAGATATTGAGTTTTTGATTGAGCTATTGCGAGGCACAGGGCCAATATCAAAGAGACCATATAGGATGCCAGCAAAGGATTTGGTGGAAATTAAGAAGCAGATTAAGAAGTTACTGGGTAAGGGATATATCTGCCCAAGTTCTTCACCTTGGGGATCGCCAGTACTTCTAGTGGAGAAGAAGGATGGATCGTTAAGGATGGTTGTTGATTATCGAGGATTAAATGAAGTAACGATCAAGAACAAGTACCCACTACCAATGATCAATGATCTGTTTGATCGATTGCAAGGAGCTAAGGTATTTTCCAAGATCGATCTGCGATCAGGATACCACCAGTTGAAGATTCGAGAACAGGATATTCCGAAGACAGCTTTTACCACCAGGTATGGGCTGTACGAGTATACCGTTATGTCATTTGGTCTGACTAACGCACCTTCCTATTTTATGAACATGATGAACAAAGTGTTTATGGAATTTTTGGATAAGTTCGTCGTGGTGTTCATTGCTGATACCCTGGTTTACTTGAAGAATGAAGAGGAGCATAAGGAGCATTTGTGTTTAGTACTTGGAAAGCTCAGAGAACATCAATTATATGCCAAGTTCAGCAAATGTGAGTTTTGGTTGAAGGAAGTAGGATTCCTTGGACATGTTATATCTGGAGAAGGTATAGCAGTTGATCCCACTAAAGTTGATACCGTGACCAAGTGGGAAGCCCCAACAACAGTTGGAGAGATCCGGAGTTTTCTTGGACTCGCAGGATACTACCAGAGATTTATTGAGAATTTCTCAAAGATTGTGAAGCCTATGACTGAGTTGTTGAAGAAAGATACCAAGTTCATATGGACAGAGGAATGTGAGGCTAGTTTCCAGGAGTTGAAGAAACGCTTGGTTACCTCACCAGTGTTGATTTTGCCAGACCAGACCAAAGATTATGAGGTGTATTGCGACGCTTCATGTCAAGGACTTGGAGCAGTGCTTATGCAGGAAGGGAGAGTTGTTTCATATGCCTCAAGACAACTGAAGCCTCATGAGTTGAATTATGCCACGCATGATTTGGAGTTAGCAGCCGTAGTGCATGCATTGAAAACATGGAGACATTTTCTGATTGGAAATCATTGTGAGGTGTACACGGATCATAAGAGTTTGAAATACATCTTCACACAGAAGGAGTTAAACCTCAGACAAAGGAGATGGTTGGAGCTCATCAAGGATTATGATATGAGATTGCATTACCATCCCGGAAAGGCTAATGTAGTAGCTGACACATTAAGCTGTAAGAGCCACGTCAATACATTAATGACGGGAGAAATACCCAGGGAGTTAGCAAAAAATCTTCGTGAACTATGTTTGGAAATAGTTCCGAGAGGCTATGTAGCAGCATTGGAGATTCAGTCAACTTTGATGGATAGAATCAGAGAAGCTCAGAGGACTGACAAAGAGATTGCCTCCATTAGTGAGAAACTTAGCAAAGGAAAAGCTAAGGGATTTCGTGAGGATGAGCACGATACCCTATGGTTTGAAGACCGCGTTTACGTGCCCAATGACCCGGAGATCAGGAAGTTGATACTGCAAGAGGCACACGACTCACCGTATTCAATTCACCCATGAAATACCAAGATGTACTTGGATCTGAAGGATATTTTCTGGTGGACCGGAATGAAGAAAGATATTGCGGAGTATGTAGCAGTTTGTGATGTATGTCAGAGAGTAAAGGTAGAGCATCAGAAGCCAGCAGGATTGTTACAACCATTGCCGATACCCGAATGGAAGTGGGATAAGCTAGGCATGGATTTTATCACGGGATTACCCAGGACTCGTTCAGGCTATGACTCGATTTGGGTTGTAGTCGATCGATTGACGAAAGTAGCTCATTTCATCCCAGTAAAGACCACTTACACCAGTGCTAAGTTGGCAAAGATATACATGACCAGGATCGTATGTTTGCATGAAGTTCCGAGGAGTATCATATCAGATAGAGGAACCCAGTTTACCTCAAAGTTCTGGAAGCAGTTGCATGAAAACTTTGGGTACCAGGCTAGAATTCAGTACAGCTTTTCATCCACAGACAGATGGACAAACCGAGAGAGAATATCAGATTTTGGAGGATATGCTAAGAGCTTGTGCGCTAGATTATGGATCTAGTTGGGACGATAATTTGCCATATGCAGAGTTCTCTTACAACAACAGTTACCAAACCAGTTTAAAGATGGCCCCTTTCGAAGCATTGTACGGAAGGAGGTGTAGGACACCGTTGTCGTGGGACGAAGTTGGAGACCGTCAGTTGTTTGGACCTGACTTGATTAAAGAGTCTGAACAGAAGGTGAAATTGATTCGCGATAGGCTCAAGGTAGCCCAGTCCAGACAGAAAAGTTATGTAGATTCTAAATGCAAGGAGACAGTTTACGAAGTTGGAGATAGAGCTTATCTTCGAGTGTCTCCACTTCGGGGAACAAAGCGTTTTGGAGTTAAAGGAAAATTAGCGCCATGATTTGTAGGACCATATCGAGCTTTGGAGCGTATGGGAGAAGTGGCCTACAAGTTGGAATTGCCCGAAGGATTGTCGGGAGTTCATGATGTGTTCCATGTTTCTCAGTTAAAGAAGTGCCACGCGGAGATGGCTGGCATACCTTTGAGAGACACAGTGCCTTTGGAAACTATTCAGTTGGATAACGATTTGACGTACGAGGAGAAACCAATTAAGATTCTCGAGTTTGTCAGTCAAGTCACTCGCAGTAAAGTTATCAAGTTTTGCAAAGTTCAGTGGAGCCACCACACAGAGGATGAAGCCACCTGGGAACGAGAGGAAGATTTGCTCAAAGACCACCCTCACCTATTTTCTAGCCAACCCGAATCTCGAGGGCGAGATTCATCTTAAGGGGGGTAGGTTTGTAACATCCCAAATTTTCAATTTGGAATGTTATACATTAGATCATCATTGCATATCATATTTTATTTTGCATTTTGGTTGATCCTAGAAATTCTACGCAACTCAATGATCCACGAAGAGAGTTGGGGATTTCGTTATTTTCATATTTGAGTTTTCTCAAATTTTGAGAATCGGATCATTTGATTTTATTTATTTTATCATCAATTATTTCTATTACAAAAATATGAGAGAGGGAATAAAATGACTTTCCCAAAATAAAGAAATATTGAGGATTTAATAATAAAATCAAATAAGTTTTTATTTCGGAGTTTTTCGGTGTTTTATTTGAATTTAGGAAAAATGTGCGTTTTTCAAAATTGCATTTAGGTCCCAAATAAATGTTCACCTTGTGTGGCTTGATTTTAGAAGCTCGTGAAAATTTATTTCAGAATTTTTGGAGTCTGTTTAGTATTTATTTTTATTTCTTTCCTCTGCGCGTAATTAAAAAAACGCGCACCGACCTACGGGCCGTGTCCGACCTGGACACCGGCCCGGGCAGGCTTTATAAGCCGGGGCAGCCCACCCGGGCAAACCCTAGCCGCCCCAGCCCCAAGCCGCCGCCGCCCCGCCGCCCGCCGTCGCCGCCGCCTCGCCGCCCGAGGTTCACCGCCGCCTTGAAATCCGTGCCCGTTTTTTTATTTTTTTCGAAAAACCGTTCGGTTTTTCCTTCAGTTTTTTTAGTTTCATTTTTTAAATAGATCGGTTTTTCCGGTTTATTTAAATAGTGAGCGTTTGTCCGTCCGTTCGTTCTATCGAACGTTCGTCATTTTTCTTTTTCTCAGATTAAATCCATGATTTTTCTGATCGCGATTCGTGATCCGATTTTCGTTTTAGTACAACTTTTCGCTCGTTTATCGGAATTAGGCGATTCAAGCGCCTGGAATTTCGTCTCGAAACCCTCTATCCATTTAACCAGCTTAAACAAGATTTTGCTACTGTGAAATTTGCCCTAGACCCAGATTAGTAGAACGAAGTTGTTTTCTTTCGCCGTTTGACTTTCGTTGCTTCGTTCGATTTGATTCTTTTTGCCAACCGGAGTTCTTAAGTTGAACCTTCTGGTTAGATCTGTTATTTGAGTTTTACCAGTGCATTAGATGAGTACTTATTGTATGCTTGTTTGTTTGTCTGCGATAGAATACCCGGAGTGCGCCGCCTGTTACTTCGAATCTCTAGGTTTCGCGGATCATCAGCAAGGCAAGTAACACTTTGATCATACCTTTCCTACTACCCAGTTTTATTGCATTAGATCAATCCTCACACATTGCATGGTTAGGATCTAATTAAATTGTGGGATGGGAAGTAGATGAGGTAGTACCTATTACCTGTTTATTATCAAACCTTTGGGAGTTACTTCTACGTTTGCTTACTATGCCATGCTATGCTAGTAGACGTGGATTGGGTGAGTGATATCCATGACAGATGTGAGTTTTGTTAATTAATGGTTTATCTAAGGTGGCAACTTAAACACACATCTGGTGGATTGAGGCACCTGGGTATTCCAGGACCCGCCTGTTTTCTTTTGGACCGCCACCCAGGCTCAAAGGGATCATGAGACTATTCATACTAGAAACTTCCGTGTGCAGCCACAAGCTATTATGGGCTCTAGCATAGTTGACTAAGTTGTGCGAACTCTTACAGTGGTAGACTAGCAGATGTAGGGGATGTAGGTGGTACGGTCTACCTGATCGTAAGGTGCTAGCGCTTCTGAAAGACTATGTCTCGGTCATCCGTCTTCTCAAACACCATGTAGTGCGAGAAACCAATCGGAGGCGATCGAGTCTTGTGGGGAAAAGTGCGCAAACCTCTGCAGAGTGTAATAAACTAATCATGATTAGTCGTGTCCCCGGTTATGGACGTCTTGAGTATCTAGTACCTGGATTATCATGTGAATCTCAACATGTTACTCTAAATTAATTTTGTTGGGTTTTGTTTAATGATGATGCTTAATTGGGATTGGGAATGCTGTCAACCATTCTCAATGTTTAACCACTACCATGATAGTTAAATAAAATTTATTCCTTTGAAGTAGGGAAAAATTGGCTTTACGCAAAACTGTAACCACAGAGCTTTCCACTAGCCAAATATGCATATAGTATAGCTGTTTCATTCCATTACTCTCTATGTGTTACCTTGCCAGCATATTCCATGTGCTGACCCGTTTCGGGCTGCAACGTTAATGTTGCAGACTTTTCAGACGATGATTAAGGAGTGTTTAGGTCGTGGTTCTATACTCAGTGATGCCGTTGGAGTTGATGGACTCACTTATCTTCGAAGCCTTCCGCTGTTATCATTATTAGATGGCCTTAAGCCATATTTATTGTAATAAGTTCTGTTTTGAGACACTCGATGTAATAAGTGTGTGATTGCTACTCTGCTATAAATCCTCCGAGTACTGTGTGGTGTCAGCATTACTGATCCAGGGATGACACCGGAGCACAGAGATCAGACTGTTTGAGGTCTGGTCGCTACAATAAACTAGCTATGACTCTGTGTGCTGGACTAGCAGGCACTCTAAGGGAGCCTAATGTAGTGTACTGGAATTCCTACATGCGACCTATGATTTTGTAATGTACTGCCTCTGTTCCTAAATATATGTCTATGTAGAGATTCCAGTATGGACCACATACAGATGTATATAGATGCATTTTCGAGTGTAGATTCACTCATTTTGCTCCGTATGTAGCCTATAGTGGAATCTCTAGAAAGACTTATATTTAGGAACGGAGGTACGAGGTAGTATCATGTATGACATCTACATATCTAATTTAGTAGCCAGTAGTAGAAATCATTGTCGGCACGAAGGGATTACTGGTCGAAAATCTTAGCAAAGGACGCTGGTAGGCACAGAACAATACAAGAGAGAGAGACACACACTTACAAGATCATAGCAATGCCTCGGTCCAGGATCTTGGTTGACGAAGCTATTAGATCCAGAAGAAACATCGTCCTTGTAGTTTTTGCCAGCTGCATAGCAGGTAACAGCGACCTGTTAGTATATTTGAAGTACATCGGGCAGGTGATGCTAGACGGGTTTAAAGGTGACAAGTACCTAGGCCGTGGCGGGTGCTTGGCATCTTGCCAAACGGTGGAAATCAGGTTAGAAATGTCAAGGGTGATGACACTGCGCTGGCTGTCGGGGTCCGGTGAGGAGATCTAGAACCGTGGAGTAGGGTGTTTATGGAGCGGCTTTGGTAGGGTGGACTACAGTGTGGGCGAAGCGGATCTGTGGCCGTGGACGAGGGCATAGGTGAAGCTGCTCCGGCAGGGTGGACTATGGTGTGGGCGAAGCGGATCTGTGGCCGTGGACGAGGGCATAGGTGAAGCTGCTCCGGTGGTTGGATTAAGGATGGTGTCGACGATGCGGATCTGCGGCCGTGGGCGGGGCGTCAGAAGCTGCTCCGGTAGGTTGGATGAGGGTGCGAGGAAGCGGATATGAGGCTGTGGACTTGTGAGTTGGCAAAGAGGCCCCGGTAGAGTTGAAAATGGTATAGGCGAAGCTACTCCGGTGGGGTTGACGATGGTGTCGATCAAGCGGCTCCGGTAGGGTTGAGGAAGGTGTCGGCGAAGAGGATCAAAGGCCGTCGACGGGGGCATCGGTGAGACGGCTCCGGGAGGGGGGGTGGATGAAGCGTCTCCGACGGGGAGTATGAATGAGCCGCTATAGATGCGCTGCGGTTGACCAGAGTAACATTGAAGCAGATCCGGCGCCGTGGACAAGGCCGACACTGAATGGGCTGTGGTACAGTGGTGGATGAGCAGTCTACTTTCTAGGGAAGGTGGGAGGGTTAGATGTGGCCGCAGAAGCAGATCCGATGAGGTGGATGCCGCTGGTAGTGAATCGGCTCTCGTACGCCGGTGGATGAGTAGTCTAGGGTTTCGAGAGGGGAGGGGAGAAAGGCCGATGAAGTACGGATGGCGTGATGTGAGATGCTCTGGTGCTGTGGAGTTAGTCATTTTTGCGGGAGGGGGAGAGGAAATGGGGTGCCGTGTAGTGGGGGTAACCGGAAGTTACCAAAGCAGCCCCAACCTATTATGTAGATGAGGGTGGTATTGTTACTGTTGGTTTCCGTGCACCAAGGATAAAAGGGGAATTTCACATACTAAAGACTAAGGTGGCAGAAATTTTAGAAGGAGGCGGGAGATTTTGCCGCCCGCGGGATCGTTCGTATCCAGTTTCAACTAATTTTGGACCGTGCTAGCGGTAAGGTCATGCGAGACTGTGTACATGAGGCACGCGTCAGCAGTTAATAACTGGTGTGAAGTCCACCCCAGAAAAAAGACAATAACTCAGGATGATGCACCGATAACTTGCACGTTCACACACTCCGGTTAAATGGATAAGCACGAAAAGAACATGATCCCAGATGATGAGAGATAAGAGCACCATCATAATGGCTCCGGAACAAAAGAATAGAAGATAGAAAATTGAAATAAAAGAATGGGGAAGAAAATGCCAACTTGTGCCACAATTGAGCTTGAGAAGGCATCCTCAGGAGAAGGGTCGGACAGAGTTGTTGGATAACCAACAACGAAAAGGATAATCTTGATATGGTCTAATGGAATACATATCAAATTATGAGGTGACAACCTGCCACTCACGGGAAGAAGAATTGGATTGATAAGAACAAGGAGACGAGAAAGCTATTTCACCGGGAGGATAGATGAAGAAATCGGATCATTTATAAGCACCATAATTAGCAACAATCCTTAGGGAAAGTTTTAGGTGAAATATAACCCAAGATAATTCCAATGAAGAGATTGATGGATTTAAAATACCTCATTCTTAACAACGTGTGAATCATGAAACATGAACTCAAATTATCAAGAATGACATAATACCACCTCCAATGATACGGAAGAAAGAATTTCACTCCGGATAGCAAGATGAAGAAAACTTGAGCTTCTTAGCAAAGAATGTCGATGAACACTTCGAGAAGGAATTAAATCCTTGATGAATCCATCATGTAGAATCTTCATGAAGAACTCCGGTAATGAAAGAATGATCCAAAATAATTGAATGATGAAAAGAATAAGATTGAAGCCTTGCAATGATTTAGATAGAGATCTCCGTGATAATATAATTGAAAGAGGTTGGAACTCCGGGAAAAAGAGAAGATGAAACAAATGAAACCGAGAATTTGAAGGGCCTCCGGAATAAAGAATTAATCATTAGGATGAAACAAGAATAAGAATTACATTATGCTTCTCCTTCATCAATTAAATTGATGATAAACAATGGATTTGGCACACTACTTATTCCCGTAAAAAGGATTAAGATAGATATAGCATAACTTGAGAACGTCTTCAACAAGTTACCGGTAGGATTGGGAAGAACGAATGAATATATACGATAACGAATGACGAGAACTTTTGCACGCACCACCGTTAGTATTGACAACGAATAACTAGATGTTATAGCAAGGAAGAAAAATCCTGAATAGCCACCGTAAGAATTGGAAATGAACAAAGTGAAGGGGTGAATCACCGGTAAGCATTAGTAAATAAATGAAGATACATGAGATAATTTATATATGGGAGAACGAAGAGATCACGAATTGATTAGATAAAACTTGAACAAAGCACCGGTAAGATTTGGAGAATGCGAGCTGAAAGATGAAAATGAATAAGCCTGAACTAATCGACTCCGGATAACAAACTGAGAACACTCTTGAATTGCTCCGGAAGGATGAAAAGATTTCTCACCATCCAAAAACAACTATGAGAGGATGGCAACAAGCTAGAATGACGAGTCTTGAAGAGACAAGAACAAGATTGGGAGAAAAAATCTTCTTCGGTCTTCACATGATGAGAATGCCAACGAGAAACACCACCAAGAATTATTGAGGCACACCGGAATGAAGAATGGAAAAGTTGAGCCAACGATGAAAAGAATTTGAAAGATCTTGGATAAAGGCATTTGACTGATGATAACTCATTCTTACGTCAAACTTGGAAAAGAGTTTGAGAGTAACGCCGGGAAAATAAGAAGTGCCAGGTAAGATCCTGGGAAAAGACCTGTGGGTTAGGGCCCACTCAAAAGATACACCGTTGAACGATTTGAAGGAGAGATTACACCGGTTGAATTAAATGGCTTGAATAAGATAGGACCTCGAAATAGCTTGAACAGATGCAAAGTGAAAACACAAATCTTCGAGATATCTTCAGCACCCTGGAACAAATGAATAGCGAGAAGTGAATGAATATGAGGAGCACCGGCATGAGAGGGTATTTGAAACGAGGAAAAAGATATGATCAATAACGCTTGAATTTAAACCACCGGAGAAGAAAAATGAGTGAAGAGTGACGAACTTGAAGCTCCGTTAGAATCTTCATGAGAATCACCAGATGCGAACATTGAAAGAAAGGAATGGAGAGACTTCCATCGATAACATGGATACTTGATAAAGAAATCTTAGTCCTTCAAGAAAAAGGGTGGGTGGGCGGGAAAAACAAAGGAAACTTGGAGACGGATGAAACAAACACCGTTAAGAAGAACTGATACTAGATCTTACAGATGTTGAAAATGGACGGATCCGCTTGAAGAGAAGAACACCGGTTGAAAAGTTTTGACATGACAATCTCCATTATCGAGAAGGATTAGTATCCACACCGGAGTATGAGAACACCACTTAGACAAGGGATGGAATCAACATTTGACTTCGAAGTAACTCGAATACCACAACTCAAAAACAAAAACAAAGGATTGGCTTGCAGAATAAACCGGAACAAACATATGATAGAGATTTCGTCCGAAGTTTTCATGGTGGGGCCTACACGGGCTCGATCGTACAGCACCATCATGTACAAGGCAGTGCACATGACATATGAAGCGTCCCCGAGTCGGCATAGCGAAGGACTCTTTAAGACACAACGAGACCACTGTAAAACCGACCGTGAATAGGCGGACCACTAGACGTCGAACCCCAATTTCATATCATATATCCGTCGGAAAGAAAAACCTAAGAGCTACTTGAATTCCCACCTATAAACTCCCGAAATTTTCCGGTTATGCAATCGGGTGTTGGGGATACAGGGGAAGCATAATATCTCACCCAAAACTAGCAAATCCTACATCCAGCTATATCCATCCTTCAACACATAACCAAGAAACCTTCGGAAATCGTCTACCTCAACCTTCGAAAAGCATCCATTATACAAGTTATGGCAATACTCCCGAACTCCCGCCCAAGTACTGGGTGGCATCGAGGTTATCTCACCAACAACTGCATAAAAGAGATTTTCGATGTCGGCGAACCTAAACTCAGGTATTCCAGAACTGCAACGATAAAATTGTGACGACAACACCTCGGAGCTCAACTCCCCGGGACACTGCCACAACCCCTAAATGACAGGAGGCACCAAGAACAATGTTCTGGTCACAAATCGATCGGGACAATTCCAAGATACCCGCGTGATCCTAAAATTTTTTTAGTGAAATTTGAGAAGGGAAGAGCGATGAAGGGACTAGGGAGTAAAACGAAGTCCTAACTCTCCGATATATATAATCCTAAATGATTCAAAACATTTTTTAGACTCAACAACGCCAGCTATTCGATCAACCCGGGGGGCTCCTAAGGTCGGGGAAGGCTCTGATTACCAACTTGTAACGCCCTTGATGCGGCTATATCTCCTACGTGTCGAAGCACGACTTAGAGGCATAACCGCATTGAAAGCAATGTCGCAAGTAAGGTAATCTTCACAACAACCCATGTAAATATATAAAAGGGGAAAGGATACATAGTTGGCTTACACTCGCCATGTCACACAAATACATGAATAACATTACAATCATCCAATACACTCATGGTCCGACTATGGTACCAAAATAAAAGATCAACCCCAACAAGCGACATGGTCCCCGATCGCCCCAACTGGGCACCACTACTGATCATCTGGGAAAGACACATAGTAACGACGAGAGTCTTCATTGAACTCCCACTTGAGCTCAAGCGCATCGTCTAGAGCGGTATCATCGGTCCCTGCATCTGGTTTGGAAGTAATTTGTGAGTCACGGGGACTCAGCAATCTCGCACCCTCGCGATCAAGACTATTTAAGCTTATAGGTAAGGCAAGGTAATATGTGGAGCTGAAGCAAGCGACTAGCATATATGGTGGCTATCCTGTTCGCAAAAGAGAGCGAGAAGAGAAGGCAAAGCACGAACGAAGAACTATGATCAAGAAGTGATCCTATAGCAACCTACGTCAAGCATTACTCCAACACCGTGTTCACTTCCCGGACTCCGCCGAGAAGAGACCATCACGGTAACACACGCGGTTGATTCATATTAATTAAGTTAAGTTTCATGTTATCTAGAACCGTACATTAACAAATTCCCATCTGCCCATAACCGCGGGCACGACTTTTGAAAGTTCAAATCCCTGCAAGGGAGTCCCAACTTAGCCCATCACAAGCTCTCATGGTCAACGAAGGATATTCTTTCTCCTGAGACATTCTGATCAGACTCGGCATCCCGGTTTTACAAGACATCTTCAACAATGGTAAAACAAGTCCAGCAACACCGCCCGAATGTGCCGACAAATCCCGATAGGAGCTGCACATATCTCGTTCTCAGGGCACACTCAAATGAGTGCTCCATACAACTAAAACCAAACCTCGAGTTTCCCCGAGGGGGCGCTGCACAGGGCTCTTGTTTGGACCAACACTCAGAGGAGCACTGGCCCCCGGGGGGGGGGGGTTTAAATAAGAGGACCCTCGGGCTCCGGAAACCCAAGGGAAAGAAGGCTAGGTGGCAAATGGTAAAACCAAGGTTGTGCATTGCTGGAGGAGTTTTATTCAAGGCGAACTGTCAAGGGGTTCCCATTATAACCAAACCGCGTAAGGAACGCAAAATTCGGGAACATAACACCGATATGACAGAAACTAGGGCGGCAAGAGTGGAACAAAAGACTAGGAAAAAGGCCGAGCCTTCCACCCTTTACCAAGTATATAGGTGCATTAAGATAACAAGACAATATGGTGATATCCCAACAATAAACAATGTTCCAACAAGGAACGATCTCCAATCTTCACCTGCGACTAGCAACGCTATAAGAGGGGCTGAGCAAAGCGGTAACATAGCCAATCAACGGTTTGCTAGGACATGGTGGGTTAGAGGTTTGACATGGCAATTTAGGAGGCATGATAAGCAAGTGGTAGGCATCATAGCATAGGCATAGCAAAAGAGCGAGCAACTAGCAAGAAAAGATAGAAGTGATTTCGAGGGTATGATCATCTTGCCTGCAAAGTTGTCAGAGTTGACTTGATCCTTGTAAGCAATCTCAGCGGGCTCCTCATTAGCGAACTCGTCTCCCAGCTCTACCCAAACAAGACAAACAAGCAAAAGGGACACAATCAACCACGTGCAATGCTCGAACAACATGATGCAAACATGGTATGCTATGCGGGATGCGATATGTGATGCATATGCAAGATTTGACAAGGAATGAGTGAACCTGGCCTCAACTTGGAAATACAAGAGTGCCACTGGAAAGGTGAGGTGATTTCGGTTGAAACCAATATAAAGATCACCGGAATCGGATGCACGGTTTGGAAATGGCAAGCAAAATAAATATGGCACCGGTTTGCGATAATCAGCAAGTAGCCATCTAAATGCATCAAGATAAATATGCTACATCACTCAAACATGACAACAAAATACATGGAAGGTATCCACTCATGATGCTTGACAAAAGATGAACACTGAGCTACGGCTAGTTCATCTATTAACAGGTTCAAACAAGCATGGCAAAAGAGCAAATGATAACAGGTTTCAGACTTAGTGAAATTAACACAAGCCTGGAATTTACCATCAGGAAGCACACTTTAGAGCATGAAAACTACATGCTACAGGAACTTAACATGGCAAGGCAAGGCATGGAATGACGCTACTCGAAGCACTTAACAAAAGTCCCTTAGTGACCTTGAGCCAAAAGGGATCATAAAATACAATTGCAAGCATGTGAACATGGCAAAAACATAAACAGATCTCAGACTTAGAGAAAAACTGGAGCATGCAAATCAGTTAACGAGTGGGCATGTTTACGAGCTCGATGCACTCACTACAGAGCATGGCATGACAAACTAAGCATACATCCATCAAGAATACATGGCATAGGAGCTATACATGGCAAGAACAACAACATATCATGCACGGATCAATAGCAACATCCTCGGCAAAATCGCTAACAAGTCAACAATCAGCCAGGATTCACGAAATAGCAAAAGTAGAGCTCGATTGTCTCAAGCTAGGGTCCTCCATAAATGCAAACAAAGAAATGGATGGATAGAGCACCACAATGTTAACAAATCATCCTTACTGATCATCCTCAAAAGAGGCACGGATCACTAGGAAACAACATGAACATATGGCATAACGACAAAATCAGGACAAGGACTTGGTGAAATTCGAAGTCCCTGAAATCAGCATTACCGATTACGCTACTTTGCAAGCTTGTGCTAGTCACCACAAATATCACAAAAATACATGGTAAGCACCACTGTAAATATGGCATGGCATATAACAAAACAAATGTAGAGCTCAGGGTCATAGCATGCACACATTAATCATAGAAAAAATGACAAAATGCCATTTGCTGAAACAGATCTGGCAAATTACTCACATAGCCCTCTTCCAACAGCATTTCGGGCATCAAGATGAGCTCAAATGAAAATGATGCAATGAGATGAAATGATGTACTCGTTGAGAAGAACATTTTGATATGCTACACGCGCAAAGCGGAGCTACGGATGCAAAGTTATGATGCACTGAAAAATGCAAAAAGATTAGGGTTAGAGGAGAAAAAGTCAACCAAGGAGGATTTCTAGATCTAGATCCAGCCGGCGCGAACTTCGAGAATCGCTGGAGTACTATTCACCGGCGACGGGGACGCGGTGGCCGGAGCTTCTAGCGGCCGGAGGAGGGCACCGGAGTTGCCAGGGAGAGGAGGAGGTGCCTGGATGGCGGAGGAGGTGGTCGGAGCGGCGCGGTTCGGTAAGGAGGCGCAGTCCAGCGGCGCGGCGGCGCTCGCC
>NC_057809.1:188627377-188629845 GCF_018294505.1 Triticum aestivum | reverse complement strand
GAAGGCGCCGAGCGGAGCAGCTCAGCGACAGGTGGCGGCGACCGGGCCCGGAGGGCCCCGCGCGGGCCCTGGCGGGCTAGCGGGTGAGGCGCGGCGGCGGGGACAAGTGGCGGCCTAGTATTGGTCGGAGCGACGTGGCGGCGGCGGACACGTCCAGCGACGGGACAGACATGTCCGCCCGCATGCGGGAGTTGGATCTAGGGTTTGGACTGCGAGATTTTCGGAGGGAGACACATATTTATAGGTAGAGGGAGCTAGGAGAGTCCAAATGAGGTGCGGTTTTTGGCCACGTGATCGTGATCGAACGACCGAGATGATGGAGAGGTCTTTGGTTGGCTTTGGGCCAAAATGGAAGAGTGTTGGGCTGCAACACACACGAGGCCTTTACGGTCCCTCGGTTAACCGTTGGAGTATCAAACGAAGTCCAAATGGCACGAAACTTGACAGGCGGTCTACCGGTAGTAAACCAAGGCTGCATGACAAGTCTCGGTCCAATCCGAAAACATTTAACACTCGCACACGAAAAGAGGTAGAAAGGGACACTGGGTGATGTGGGAGCGCCGGATTGCAAAACGGACAACGGGGAAAATGCTCGGATGCATGAGACAAACATGTATGCAAATGAAATGCACATGATGACATGATATGAGATGCATGACACGCAAGCAATGACAAGGCAACAACAGCGAATAACTGGACGACACCTAGCACATCGGTCTCGGGGTGTTATAGTATTGTAACTGTTGGTTTCCGTGCACCAAGGACAAAAGGGGAATTTCGCATACTAAAGACTAAGGTGGCGGAAATTTTAGAAGGAGGCGGGAGATTTTGCCGCCCGCGGGATCGTTCGTATCCAGTTTCAACTAATTTTGGACCGTGCTAACGGGAAGGTCATGCGAGTGTAGTGGTGCGACCAATCGTACGGGTGTAGTGGCGCGTTCACAAAAAAGGGATCAAACGCTCAGCCTATGTATTTCTCATGTAAATAGATAATTTAGTGCAATTGGTTATTTACTATAAACATAATGCATTGACGTGTTAGTGTAGAGGCGCGCAAAAAGAAATGGATATTGTAGTCCGCTACTTAAAAGTGTTACCTCACATGATTACATAGCCTCCATTTCATAAATTGCGTACCCATTGAATTCATATATGAATATTACATATATAATTTCATAATAGAACCTTAAATCATCCAAGACTAATGATTTTGAATGCAAGAGTAAAAATGGTGCATGTACATGATAGCTACATTGGTTGTTTGAAGAAACATCACTGTAACTTTGGCATGCACAACTGAAAATGTTTATTTAAATAGAAAAAAATGTGATACGTGAGTGTCCAATCTTTATAGCGTTGAATCGATATTGTACCTTTGGCCACGATACGAAGTAGATATTGATTTATGTTCAAGCGATGCACGTCAAGATTGTAGATAGTGATACATGAATGAATTGTGCAATCTCTCTCACACGCATACATATCTCATTTCCCTGTGGGCATCGGAATCACACACGCGCACTTCGTGTATTTCTCTCCCTCCGTCAAGGTTAGAATTCCTCTTTCTACCCCGTCCTACAACTCTCTCACACAGAAACACACATGATCTCTCTGTCGAACACGCCCACCCCTTTAATTCCATCCACCCACAACCACTAATGTCTCAAAGTATACTAATGTCTCTCACACATATGCCTAAGGTTAACTCGAGTTCCGGAACCATATGAATACATACAATGGGATTCTAGCAGAGCACCTTTTGTTTTGAGATTTCTCTCTCTCCCCTCCTCTCTCTCTCTCTCTCACACACACACACACACACATGCGCGCACACACACATTGTTTCTCGCTTTATTTTTCCGGCACTTGCATGCACACAATTTTGTTTATCCTCATGATGCTTTAAGTATGCCTCGCACAAATGCTATCTACCTATCCCTTAATATAGCCAGATATGTGTCACACAAACTCCTTCTCCCTACTAGCAAGATACTGGTGCGTTGCACCGAACATCAAGATGCATTTGTATGAGTGGTTTACCTTGTGGGAGAAAAGGATGAACAAGGGAATGCCTTATTTGCAAATGCGGAGAGGGGTGTGGGTATCTTTTTGCAAAATTGCCACAGTTTCCTTCCTATCCGCCGGGTATAAATCGGATGGCCTATATTGCAGGATGGCAGGAACACCATCATCACCAACTCAGTTTTCTATAAGAGTAGGGATATGTAAGTGTCACTGCCCCCCCAACACACACACCCACACCCACACAACCACACACACACACTTCCCAACACCGAAGGAGTAGGGTTACAGCTCGATCTTGATACTAATATATCGACTGGCTTCTGTCTCAAACACACACACACACACACACACACACACACACACACACACACTACCCGACACCGAAGGAGTAGGGCAGCACCTCAATCTTGATAGTAATCTATCTACTCCTCTTTCAAACGCAC
>NC_057809.1:188478539-188627221 GCF_018294505.1 Triticum aestivum | reverse complement strand
ACCCCAACAATGACAAGAGAAGGGTGACAACTTGATGTAACCATAATCTGTCAATTGGTTTGTCTCTCGAACATTGTGTCTCTGTGCCTCGCTCAGTAGCCCCCTCGATATGTAGACTTCTCGCGCGCGCACAGCTGTAGTGACGATGATGCTGAACCCAGTGTGCCTCGTTTTTACCGGCCTCATGTGATAGTTTTCACCCTATTTTTTGTTAATTAACAAGGCAACCTTTTCTTTTTTACTACTAGTGAATCTGAAATCATTTGGGGCAGACATAAAATATATTACTTCAACCCAATTATCGCAGTAACTATTTTAAAAGATACTAGCTAGATGCCCGTGCGTTGCATGGAACATCAAGATGCATTTGTATGAGTAGTTTATCTTGTGAGAGAAAAGGATGAACGAGGGAAGGCCATATTTGTGAACGTGGAGAGGGGTGTGGGTATATTTCTGCAAAATTGCCATAGTTTTCTTCCTATCTGTTAGATATAAATCCGACGGCCTATATTGCAGGATGGCACGCACACCATCATCGCCAACTCTGTTTTCTACTCCCTCCGTTCCTAAATATTTGTCTTTTTAGAGATTTCAACAAGTGACTACATATGGAGAAAAATGAGTGAATCTACACTCTAAAATATGTCTACATACACATCTGTATGTGGTAGTCCATTTGAAATATGAAAAAGACAAATATTTAGGAACGGATGGAGTATAAGAGTAGACATGGCGATATATCTCCAGCATGGTCTACAACAAAAATGTGCTGGACTGGTTAGCACCGGATGCTCGCAACGCGATGACATGAGTTCGAATTCTGTCTTGAACTTTAGATTTTTATATTATATATTACTTATTTAATATATACTTCTTTCGCTACTATACTGACAGTGGAACCCACAGAGTACTTAGAATACAAGATTAAGGATGGACTTGTTTCTTTTTAAGTTTCTATACGAAGCTGTAGCCACCCTGCAAGTTAGGTGTACATTGTACATGCAATTAACTTTTTATAGAGGGACAATCATACACGCAATTAACTCAAATGGATTGGAAGTCACTCTATTATTTATAGCATAACAGCATCTCCAACGGCAGCTGGCAAATTTCCTCCCACTTCCTTCCGCGGAGGACGACATCAAACGCCAGCTGCATACATTTTCACAACTCTAACCAAGTAGATGAAATTCATGCAAACACGGACTTATTTCATATAATCATGAAGGATTTCGTGTAAAAAAGTCGGATCTTCATATAAACATGATGAATTTCATTACATTTACATGAACTAAGCGGTGACAATCCGGCTCTCTTGGTATAATTAATACTCCCTCCGTCCGGAAATACTTGTCCTAGGGATGTATCTAGACTTATTTTAGTTATAGATACATACAATTTATCCATTCTTAGAACAAAAATTTCTCGCCAGCTGGAGAGGGAGTACATAATCTAAATCGCCGCCCGCGGATCCCTTTGTCTTCCTCATGTCCTGCAGACACTTTGCGGGGTCGATGAAGGTCCTCGGAAGAGACGAAGAAGCAAGGAAACCACCTGAATGTGCAATCGTCGCCTCGGCGGTGGCCTTCATGGGACCCAAGTGGCGGCGGCCTCCCGTGTTCTACTTCTCCTTGATGATGGCGGCGGACATGGAGAAGCTGGCCACCGACTCATCGCTCTCCACGCACCCGGCTTATGTCTCTGCCTGCATGGCGCTGCCGCAGACACAGGAAGCGCACCCACAGAAAAGGAAGGCGCGGCACCGCAGACACTGGTGGCGCG
The DNA here is from genome assembly GCF_018294505.1 of Triticum aestivum. Classification (NCBI taxonomy): domain Eukaryota; kingdom Viridiplantae; phylum Streptophyta; class Magnoliopsida; order Poales; family Poaceae; genus Triticum; species Triticum aestivum. The sequence continues at coordinate 188,625,439 of NC_057809.1, read as the reverse complement.
GTACGACGCGACATCGACGATGCCCGTACCGGTGTGCTCGCCGCCGTGCCGGCGTGGAGCAACTCGCCACTCCTCATCAAGCTGAACTGGAGCGGCGAGTTGCTGAACCACGCGCCTGCTTGGGGCAGCAACTAGCTCCGTCGGGCCAAGCGAGGTTGGTGAAGCACCAAGCGGCTTCGCCTGTATCCGGAGGGCTCGGCGGGCCACCCAGCCGGGTAATATGCCGGAAAACGGCTCCTCGGAATCCATCGGAAGAGTGGAGAAAATGGTGGAGGAGGAGATGGGGGAGCAGTGGTGGGGCGTGATTCTTTCCCGTTGTTTGTCTGGCCTCGTGTAAATAGAGGGCGGACGATAGGAGCTAGGCCGACGTCTGGCCTCATTTAAACTGAGGGCGGACGGGAGGAGCTCGGCCAGTGTTGCGTTTAATTCCGGCCCGCTCACGAACAGACGTGTGGCCGGAGTAGGTTTCTCGGTTTGCATGCGGATTTAACGGAGGGGTTTGATGGAGGCGAGGAGGCATGTTCAGCCAGGCGTACATCGGGCGGCGCAGTACTATTCGACTTGACAGCGGGCGGCGCAGTTCCTGATATGGCTTTAATGCAGATGAGGGAGGGAGTAGCGGTTCCTGAAATGTTGAACGGCCAATGCATCCTCCTTAAATTAATGCATGAGGGAAGTAATGGGAGGAGGACTGGGAAAAGAGGTTGCACGCTGTGAATGCAACACAGTTTGCCCTCATATAAAGGCGCCCTCCCATTCCAATGCATCAACCACATCATACACACATAAGCATTTTCCTAAGAACCTACACTAAGCGCAGAAGAGCTCACTCCAGACCCATGGCGGCGATGCGCGCGAGCGGCCAGCGGCTGTGCTAGATGGTCCACGATGTCGGCCTGCGGCATGGCGCCGAGGATTGCCTCCAGATGGTGTTGGAGACCCGCTGTTGGATGGCCGCCGTCGACGCCAACTATGACTCTCAGTTGGACCAGATGATCGTTGCCACCACCAACAAGTTCACCGTCCTCAAGAAGCTCGCGGACGACATCGCCGTACTCCTCCATCCCGCGCACCCGGGCTCCTCATTGCCTGCCACCCTAATCGGCCTCCATGGCCAGAACCTCTTTCAAGCACTGGTCGCCCTACGACTGACCGCCGATGCCACAAAGAATGTCCACCTGGAGGTCACGCTTGCCACGAGGCGCCTCGCCCTGCAAGAATTCGTCGACCTACACATCCACATGTATGATCAAATCGTGTACATAGGTATCTACAAGGCCAATGAGGATGCTACGACGTTGGCCTTCCTCAACCGACTGGAAGCCTTCGATGCCTTTGCTGAGAAGCACCTCGACCTCGCCACACAAGCCGCCGCTCCTTAGCCGCCGGTCGGTGGCCTGGCACACTAAGTTGAGGAGGAGGAGGAAGTCATACGTTGATGGATGCATCTTTCTTCTTGCCTTCTGTAACCACCACTGCGATCGCATCATCATCGTGGACTTAATTCTTATTGTGCTGTTGCATTCTCGTTCTAGTCAGTACCGACATGTGCGATCCCTTTGCTTAATTATATGCATCAGTGTAACTAGTACTCCATCCGTCAATCTATAAGTTGTGCTTACCTTTTCCATCAACTTCGTGCAACGCGCGGGCATCTTGCTCGAAACTCTAGAACATGTCAGACCGTGTGCGACCAAACCAACAATGTGCTAACCTAGTTACTACGTACCCTGCTTATCTGGCGGAAATAGCCCCACCCTAGCGTTTCCAATCATTATTTCTATCTATCGATCATGCCAAGAAGCAGAACTAAAATGTTACAATTTATACATGTTTCTCTACTCCTACTCCTATAAAAGACTCAGTTGGTTATGGTGGTGTGTCTGCCATCTGTCGATTCTGACCATTAGATCTGCATCTAATGGCCGTGAGGTAAGTTGTGGCATTTTTGCAACAATAGCCCACTTCTCTGCTCCAATTTGCAGAAAACCCCTTATTATCTTGAAAGCAACCACATCCCTCCCTCACCTCATCAAAACAACTTGAGAAACATATACTCCTATAAAAGACTCAGTTGGTGATGGTGGTGTGTCTGCCATCCATCATTTCTAACTATTAGATTTGCATCTAATGGCTGTGAGGTAAGTTGTGGCATTTTTGCAACAATAGCCCTCTTCTCTGCTCCAATTTGTAGAAAACCCCTTATTATCTTGAAAGCAACCACATCCCTCCCTCGCGTCATCAAAATAGCCTGAGAAATATATTTTGAGTGAAAAGTACTCCCTCTATTCCTAAATATTTTTCTTTCTAGAGATTTCAATAAGTGACTACACACAGAGCAAAATGAGTGAATCTACACTTCAAAATATGTCTATATAATCCGTATGTGATAGTCCATTTGAAATCTCTAAAAAGATAAATATTTAGGAATGGAGGGAGTAATATATTAGGAGTATATCAAAACAAGAGTGATTTATTTGAAGTTTGTGAACAAGTACTACTACTTTACTACTTTGGATCCGTCGGAACGCATAGGCACATTGCTAGTAAAAGGAAAAGGCCTGCCGTGTTCGCGTCGCACTCCCCCCCCCCCACATGCCCGGGAATCGGGAGTACTCCACGGCCCGTCCGGCACAACATATAGCTTAGGGAAGGCGTGTTGCCTAGCATTTTCACTTTCATGTGGGACCGCCGTTGAGAAAACCGACTATTGGCAAACCGCACCTCGCCCGCCACCGGGTTGGAAAACAGAAACGAGGGGAAGATCTAGCTTTAGCACGGAAGCCAAGAAATCTGGTGTCAGATGGGGCTCGTTGATAGAGTAGGAGCATTCCGTACTACTCTACTCCTACTAGTACCAAGTTTGTAGTACTATACAACTAGTACTACCAATATACAACTAGTAGGTACGTGCATGGCACAACATCGTAGGAACAAAAAACGGGAAGATCTTGTTTTGGGTGATTTATCTTTTTTTAGTCAATGTAGTACTCCCTCTGTTCCATAATGTAGTGCTTATAGAAATTTTGAGAAGTCAAACTTTACAAACTTTGACCAAGTCCGTAGAGAAAAATATTTATATTTACAATACCAAAAATATATAATGTGAAACTACATCTTATGATGAATCTAGTGATATATGTTTCGCACTCTAGATGTAAATATTTTTCTCCACAAACTTGGTTAAAGTTTGTGAGGTTTGAATTTTAAAAAAATCTATAGGCACTACATTATGGAACGGGGGGAGTATGAATAATATGATGTGCGGGGCACCCATGAAGCTTATGTGCCTTGGTTGCATGGCTACAAAAGGTTAGAGAAAAATAAATAGATAATGTGTTTAGAGTGCACTCCACTAAACAGATATACTTTGGATCCATTGCAACGGGCCAGCACATCTATATCTATACCCCCTATATAGTGTGTGAATAACTTCGAAAGTTGGTCGTTGGATGAAGCCAATCCGATGGTACAAAGATGGCAAATCCGAGCACTACTGGCCATTGGATATCATCTACATTCCACCAGATTCTGCCACATGTAGAATCTAGAAGACTCCATGGTTGAACTTCATTCATGACTAACTTTGCCACAACTAAGCTTAGGCAAAGTGTGTCTGCCACAAAAAATGTGGCTAACAAAATGGCCACCACAAGTGTGGCAAGATTTGGCAAGAAGTTGAGTCTATGACATGTGGACCATGTAGCTAGAAAAGTGTGGCAAGCCACAAGTGTAGCAATGAACCAAAGACATGCCTGGTGTGTTTGGTAGGGTGTATGAAGGGTGCATGATCCCAAGAGTTCCCTTCTTGACCCACTTCTGGGTGTTCGGTAGAGTGTATGGAGGTTGCATGAGTCCACACTAGATTAGCACAAATACAATAGAAGCATGCATGAAGAGAGCATACATGAAGAGGGGTTTTGAGTTGAGCATGCATGAAGAGGGAACAACTATGCTGAGACGAGAATGCAACCAAACACACTTGTGGCACGCCTAAGCTTAGGCTTGTCAACCTTAGGTTGCAAACAAAACCATAACTTTGAAAGCTGGTCGTTGGATGAAGCCAATCTGACGGTACAAAGATGGCAAATCCGAGCACTATTAGCCGTTGGATATCATCTACATTCCACCAGATTTTGCCACATGTAGAATCTAGAAGACTCCACATGTAGAAGCATAATGCAGAAACCACCAGAATCTCATGCGTGCAATGCACGTGTACCTTACTAGTAGTTGGTAGTAGTAAGAAACAAATTCCAGGTTTGGCACGAGCTCGTACTACGGGAGCACCACAAGGCGTGCCGCAGGATTTACATTTCCCTCTCGGGGCCCACGGGACCGAACTTCAGTGGCTTACTGCCCGACCTATGAGTTAATGACATGTGGACCTTAAAATGCGGCTGGCCCACATGTCATTCTCATCGTCGTGGTGTGGCGTGGCTGTGGCGAGGGTGCCATAGCTGGGCGTCGGGGCGTTACGAGGCGTAGATGGCCACACCAGCGGGTACTACCTGTAGTACATAAGTACTCCAGCTGAGGATTGATACCCGGGATGAAATGTGTCACAGCCAATGGATGAAAATTCGGTGGTACGGGAGTACGGATCGGAGCACAGCAGCGGAGCAGGCAAACCGCGTCCAATCAGGTGTGGCTGTGGTAGAAAGTTGATGGTCGCCGCAGTTCAGCTGGCCCGCATGTCATGCACACAAAGGTAGAGGAGCGCTGGGGCGGAAAGGGATGAGGCGCACGTCGGGGGGATGAGGATCCCCTGACATGCACAATCCTACCATTCTAACACTTACAAGTGGGACCCACAAGTGTGGGTCCCACCAGTCGGCAAAGGAAAGGCTGGGTAAGGCAGTGATAGCCACGTCAGAGGATCCATGTCCACGTTGGGGGACGTCGTGCTTACAGGTAGGGTTGGAGCGGCATCGTGGGAATCGCATGTGGGTGTGGCAGTGGTAGAAACAAGAAATGTGATGGTCGCCGTGGTTCAACTTCCATGGACAAGCTGTCATGTCTGCTGACACATGTATATCAAAACTAGAGTATTCATATTTGAAGCACGTGAACAAGTATTATTCTACCACTTTGGATCCATTGCAACGCAGGGGCCAGCACATTGGTAGTAGTAGTGTCTATCTCTATCTCTAGAGGCCTTCCCTCATTCATCCTTTTCTCTCACAAGATAAACTACTCATACAAATGCATCTTGATGTTCCGTGGTGACAAACTAGGGGACTTGTTTTGTATGGGACACATCCTACGATATACTCCCTCTTTCCCAGTTTATTTGTTTTGAATCTTTTCGTTTTATAAGTTTCAAATTCAAATTTAGAGGGGCAGTGGGGCCGAGAGGGGTGAGCCGCAGGCCGGGGGACGTGTGGTGTCATGGGTTCGTGCAGCGTTGTGGGAATCACGTGTGGCTGTGGTAGAAACTTGATGCTCGCCGCATTTAAGGTGGCCCACATGTCATGCACACAAAGGTAGAGGGGCGGTTCGGCCGAGAGGGGTCAGGCGCACGTCGGGGGACGTGGTGTCATGGATTAGAGCGGCGTCGTGGTAATCGCGAGTGGCAGTTGATGAAACATGATGGTCACCGAACTTCCATGGACAAGTTGTCATGTCTACAGACACATGCATTGCATACCGATCACTGGAAGGAGTAGTAGTGAAAGCTAGGCGGATAAATATTTCCTTATAGTCAAGCAGACCCACGCTACTACTTGTTCCAAACACATGCACACCATCGAAACATTCCATCTATATCAATATACATAGAGAGGGAATATTTTTTACAAGAGAGGGAATAGTTCATCCATCCATAATGCCCTGCTGCTGGTGCATCTTCTTCTTCTTCTTCTTCTTCTTCTTCTTCTTCTTCTTGTTCTCATTTTCTGTGCGAGACGGCTTCGCAACAAGCTCTCTGGACCTTGCAGCTATCTCGAAACTCACACGGGCATCGAAGGCAGCATATTTTATCCGCTCATACGTCAAGGGATAATTCTCCCATCCAGACGACCTTAATGTCAGCGTCTCGTCACCCTTCTGAAGATTTGTTCCGAGCACAAAATTTGCTACGTCGAATCGGGATGGTGTTGGTTTATCACAATCTTCGACATGAATTTTTATTCTGGTTTGTAGGTTAGCGATGCTTTTCAAATCAAGGTGGTGTGACTCCAACTTCTGTTTGTCCCCTGCGATGGCTGCCACACAGAAGTATATGTCCTCCTGAGACAAGAAATCGTGAAGCTCACCTGGTATGGAGGGCGCGTGTATGATGTGGTACACTAAAACATCGTCTTCGAGGCACAACTGAAGGACAGCGACGCGTTGGATCTTCCCAGTGGCACGCTCCATGTACTCTGCCTTGAGACCGATGACATTCATCTCCACCTTTTGGAGGGAGTTGGATACATCGTTGATCCACTTTCGAGCAACCCTTGGGTGGTCAGTGACTGTGGCAACTATGCTCAACGAGCCTTCGATGAGGACATGTTGGACGCTAAAAACCTGCATCTCGATCTCTTTCGCCATTTGGAACCGCTGGACCGGAGGGCTATGGTTTGGAGAATTAGGATTAGATGGCTAGTCTAACTGAAGAAGATGATTATTTATAGGGGCTTCAGAATTACTCCAGCAGGATGTGAAGAGGTTAAAACAATGTGAATGCAGTGTGGTTTGGATACAAATGAAGATCAAGGATTAGTGAAAAAGCCGAGGAAAATCGGTTCCCGATGGAGAAGTAAATGGGAGAAGTTATGCGCATGCATGAGGAGAGCTGCGGTGGTTTGACTGCTGCATGCAATGGATTGGACAGGCTCTTCGGTTGCCTTTTCTCTGTCCCACGCGCATAGAATGGCCCACTCGTATGCTGCAGTTTATTGGTTGGAGTCTGGCAGCAGCTTCTCATGCATACGCTAATTAATGTTGTGAATGCGGGGCATGGAGGGAAATGGGCGCATGCAAAAGGGTATATACGCAGACTAATTAGAGAAATAATGAAAAAGTTATGCGCAGACAAAAGAGGACCGGAGGGAGTATTACTCATGTTCCTACTACGTTTAAGGAATATGCGGTTATCCTCAAAAAGAAAAGTCCTTCTTCGTGCTTCCGCATGCATGAGAATTTGGTTCTATTCGCAATATGGATGATAGCTGGAGGATGAAGTGAACCCAGAGGCATGCTAGAACGGGAGTGTACTCATGTTCCTACTACTCCTACTACTACTAGTAGTAGTACAACTGTGGTACACTTGATGGTAAAAATACTATTATTCATCCGGTCCTCACATTGAAGTGACAAGACGCTGCGCCCGAGGTGACACCAGTCCAGGCGGCGTGTCCGTGTTACCAAAGTTAGCCTCACCTTGTGTACTGTGCAGTCACTATCACCACCGCTATATAGCCTGCCTCGCCTCGTCTCCCTCTCCCCTAGCACCACTCCATCTTCATCTCCATCTCGCCGGAGATCCTGAGGTCACTCTTCATTATCTCACTGTGCCCCCGCATACCCTCGCCTCGCTCGCCTCCCCCAGTACCACTATTCCCTTGCTAGCCGCTCCAGCACCGACAGCCTTCTCCCTCGTAAATCAAGCCCCCAATACCCCACCTTCCAAACTCCACCATGGCCGAACGCGAATTGTGCAGGATCCATATGAGCCGCGATTGGAGAAATCTCCCCAGTGACGTCCTCGACCTCTGTTGTTCGTGTATGGATATGTTGAGCGCCCTGCGGCTGGCTGCATCCTCGAGGGGCATGCACACGGCCATCATCGAAGCGAGGCCAAAGCTTTTCAAGACACCCTGCTTGCTGCTATCTGGTCTTGCAAGATTGGCTCACCATGATACGGAGGCGTACATGATGCCCCTCGACTTCAATCCGATCTCCGTTAGCCGAGACTTCTTTGCAGGTATGTAGTGGGTCACCGTACATCATTTCCCTCGACTTCGATCTGATCACCATCGCCCAAAACTTCTTGGCAGGTATGTACTGGGTCGGCATTAACTCCCACTAGATGGCTGCCTTCAGAGAAGACGGTAAAAAGTTGGTGCTCATGAACTTCCAGACCTCCCATGAGATTATCCTTCCTCCATTGGATTATATAGAGTTTTACCATCGCGGTCCTAGTCATCTAGATTACCACGTCAGTTGGACGGACCTTGTTTTGCAGAAGATTCTAATCTGCCAAGTGCCCACACGACATGCGAATTACGTAGACTTCAAGCTAATTGCCTTGTTCGACCACGGACTCGCCTATCTTTACGCCGGTGGCTTCTTTAGCTGGAGACAACTCAGCTCACAGTGGATCATCCTCAAAGCTGATACACACTTCTGTGATGTTATTGAACACAATGGCATCATCTACGTGATCAACAAAGCAGATGGCACCATGTATTGCTGGCACGGCGCGTGTAAGTTGTTTCCGTCTCATGTTAATGATGACGCCATGACACTGTTTGAACTTTTTGTGATGATTGGCATATCCCTGTTTGAGCAGAATTCGATTAGAACTATGGCAATGTATTAGAGACGCCGGAAGTCAGCTATATTTGGAATGAGTTAATTCATGCGATTGTGATCATGTCATTACAACCAATTTGTACCCCTGAATAATCAAACAGTTAGGAATATATGGATATTCTCCTTATTTTACAGTAATCTATATACTACTACTAAATATGAGTGTGTATCAATGGCCATGTTGGTTTCCTCATTTTCATGATGTAGAAACATGCACCACACCGTTGGTTTCATCTAACTATACATTAGGGAAGTAAATGTGCATATGGAGAACTCTATATTTGGAAGTAGTGAAATCCTATAATGCTTATCATGTGTACATACCTATATTCGCCCTTCAGCAATCAATGGCTAGAATAAAATCCTCACAAATTTTTTACCCACAGAACATGAGTATATAACAATGCATGGTCTGTTAGTTACCTTGAAGAATTTGTTTGTGATGGCAGAACATGATTCCATAACATGCATGACATGGTAGTTTCCTGTGAAGAATCGATTGCGAGATAACATGAGTATAACCATGCATGGCACTTCTATATTTCCGAACCTAGTATACATTTCCCTGTATTTTCCTCCCAGTTCCAACAGGGACATATCAATGCTGTTTCTTGCATTATCCTACTCATACTCTAAACAATGCTGATCTTACATTAACAATGCCTGTCCTTTTTGATATGATGCCGTGTCCCTACAGTTACTGCCCTTTGTAATCACACCACCTTTGCCAAAAACAGGGAAGCACAACTGGTTCCTCGCTCGATCAGAGGATGGCAAAAGACTGATGATCATTCGGACACATGAGCCGGAAAAGTTATATTGCAAAAACCCCACTGTATACAAGCACCGTGAAATACGTGAGTATCCAGACAGTGGCTGTTAGGTCTATGAGCAAGATACCAGCTTGTTGGGGCCTTCAAGATTTTTTAGTTGGAGGCGGGTAAACAGCCTTGGTTCACACTCTGTTTCTCGGACTCAATTATCCGATTAACCAGGAGATCACCGTTGGCAAGGACCTTGATGGCAGAGAGGCTCTGTTTGCTATGGAAAACTGTGTCTACACGGCGAGCCCTAGGAGTTCGGGAGAAAACTCCCCTGATTGTCAATGATACAGCCTACAGCCAAAAGTAGGTGAGAATGACAAAGGCATTCGGATTAACTTTGAACCTTTGATGTCTCAATTACGATAGCCAGTGATGTGGTTCAATCCTTCAGGTTGATAGGTAATTGGGATGTTGCGTCGAAAGGGTGGAGTACCGGTTTCTCTGGATCATTGGTCGCTGAAGCGGGGCTGCAAATTATGATGGTGTTGGATTATCTCTTCGATTGACTTTTGTTGTCTTTGCTGCTTGTTCTGGATGGTAGTCCTTTCTTTTGTTATGCATATTCCTTGTCATTTGGTCATCCTCGTCTATGTCACTCTTACTATGTAATAGTTGCCTCTATTTAGAATGTCATTCTCGTCTGGATCACGAGAGTCTGAGCATTGCAGATGGGTGCGTTTTGGTGGTGTAGCAAGACATATTATGAACTATCATGTCTTGTCGTTTATGTCAGTAGTAGTCACTAGTCAGTGTTTGAATGTTGTATATATCGTTGTTTAGAACTGTTTATTGTCTCGAACTACTGGTGGGCTAAATGAGGGCATCACCATTCTCTAGTGTTCAGAGTGTATCTCCTTTTTTCAAGTTATATAATTTGAGCTCAATGTCTTTTCGATGATGTACACTTGTTTGGGCTAGTGAGGTGTCGTTGAATATGGGCCGAGTAGTAACGCAATGCCAAACATGTCAATTATGACTCTCAGGCCGGGCTCTCAAAAGATCCTCAAAAAAGGCTTGGCTCTCCAAAAAATAAATAATAAGGACTCTTAGGCTGACATGTGGGCGCCACCGGTGTTTTCGTGTGCTTGCGCGCCGAGAGCATATTGGCGCGTGTTCAAAATTCAAGCTACCTTTTCATCCCCAATCTCCCACCCCTCCCCCACCTCTAGAATCTCGATTCCTACTCCAGTTTCCCCAAATGCCCTCATGTACTCCCTGTACTCAAGCTCACTATCATGTTGCCGGTCAACGCGGATCTCCAAGCCAGAGATCCTGAGGTCCGTCCTGCCATCAGTCGCTGCGTGCTGTCGCTCAACAATGGCATGGCGGCGCTTGACGACCAGTTTGCCAGCAAAATGCTGATGGTAACCATCAATGGCGACCAGCCTCCCATCTCGCCGGACAACCTTGTCAAAGCTCTTGGCATTGCGCACGGCATCCAAATAAGTGACTTGCTCGCCGAAGTCTGTCCGCCACCGGCTGATTTCTTCATCAGGTTCCGGACAACTTTTGACTGCAGTCGTGTGTTCGAATCTTCCCGGCGTTTGTTCTGCGATGGCGCGCTGGTGAGCTTTGATCGGTGGTACCCAGGATGGGGCTCGGTGCCCGCTGAGCTTGAGTTTTTTTAACAGATCTTACCTTCCACGGCATGCCTCGACGTGCTTGGAACAACGAGTCTATGAATGAGCTTATCAACGACCTTGGAGGTGAGCTCGTAAGTATGTTTGTTCCTCCAGACAGCTGGGCTCTGACGGTTATGGCATGGATGAAGAAGCTGTCCACCATACCGAAGGTGATTGGTGTTGAGATACTGGTGCAGGAAGCGGGGTTGTACTATTTGTCGCCATCAAGGCCACCGCGGACCACGTTAGGGATGTACCTATATCGAGTGTTGGTGCATGTCGAAGAAGTGGTCAATCCATCAATCGAAGTCCTGCCGCCACCGCTGGTGCCAGGGTCCATCGACGACGTCCATTATAGGAGTCAATGTTAGACTTTCCCCATGTTGCTCGGAATGATGGATGGCACAGGGCCTACTCCATCGCGCGGCGGAGGCCACAGTTTCTTTGGGAGAAGAGGCAGGGCTGGCTGCCTCGATGTGCTCTAATTTGAGGTAACAACTGAATCTTGTCAGATACTAGTTAAATCCGAGCTATGGGTGTAAAGCACTGATGTGCCAGTACATTTGATTGTGACCTGTTCTAATTTTGTACCTGAACCTTTTTTAGAAAGGGCTTTATGTCAACTTAATGTGCTAGCAGAACTTATTGTGTTGTCTGTCTGTTTTCTTCGCACAGCATTCAAGGGATGAACCGTTATGTACGAGTTCGTTGGTTTCAACATAGCCCTACCCGTAGCGATCCACTGCATCCATCCTGATTGTGCCGCCTACGTGAGATTTTTGTATGCAAGTTCAGTGTGCTATGATGTTCTATATGATTGTGTCAACTATATAAGTTTTTACTGAGCATCAGCAATGCATATGGATGAAAGATGTATTTACGAGCATCGACCGATGGGTCTCTCTCTCCCTCTCTCTCTCACACACACACATGCACACACGCACACACACACAAGTGGGACCCATTGAATTATTTCTTTGCTCATGACAGCTTTTAATTAGGTTCCACTATAATCTAACTTTTTTCTTAAGTTATTAATTAAGCTCAATGACTTCAAAAAGTTGTACAGAAGCCTTGTTTGGGCCTTTCTGGCGTCGCTGAATGTGGGCTGAGTAGCCATGTTAGGTTGTATTGTACTACACAAGCCTTTTTTTCAACATCCGCAATGCAACTGGGCCGACAGTTGTACACAATATCTGGGTCAACTTGTTATTCTCCACCCTGCTGGGCTACAAACTTTCCTAGGAGGTATGCATTAGGCTTAACAAGAAAATGGACTTTAAGAAATAATAAATGGGATGTAACTATAATAACTGGACAGTAACTATAAAAAAATGCACCAAACGCGTAATTAGTTTAAAAAATATATTATTTTTGGAATTTGAAAATTTTAATTTCATTACTTGTTGCGCGCGCAATATTTCGTTGGATTTTAACATAATACAACTTTATTTTGAAATTATATTTGATCTGACTAGAAATTTTGGATAAAATATTTCGGATCCCATAAAAATGTGGGAATTTTTTTGAATTCTGTTTTGAGCAGTTGGTTGAAATTATTAATCTGTCCTAGCTAGAAAATGGGTTGTACTTTTAAAACATTGTAAATGGGTTGTAGTAAATTTCATTAGAATTAGAAAATGGGATGTACATTCTTACAAATCGCAAATGGGATATATGTTCTCTGCCACACACTTGTGGGCCTTCTAAGTTGACGCGTCCCCTAAAAAACTAAGTTGACGCATATGCAAGGCTTTGTCAAGAACACATGGTTCTGGCAGCTGTGGCCGTTGGATGTCCATCCAACGGATGTCGTGCTTCTTCTTCAATCTCGGATATTCTTGCTTCAGCCGCCCAAAAAATTATTCCTTCCCTGACATCTGGGCGCACCATTTCGGAGGCTGACCTGTGGGCCTACTAAGTTAATGCGTACCAAGGGCTTTGTCAACTTAGTCAATATAAATGATTCTAGCTGCAGTGACTGTACGATGTCCATCCAATGGCCGTAGTGCTTCTTCAACCTCTGGTCTTCTTGCTCCAGCCGCCCAAAGCAGCGCCGGTCGTGCCGCGTGCTCCTGCCTCTCGTGGTTGGCTGTGATGCCGCGGAGGCCTCACCGCCCCTACTACTCCCACCGCTAGCCAGGCCATCCCTCTACTCACCCACACCCCCTGTTATTCTGCGGTGACGACAGCCTCACACCGTAGCCGAACCAGTGAACCCTCGCACTCTTCTCCGTGCGGGCTTCCACTGTCGTGTCTTCCCCGGCTCCTCGTCGTCCCCTTCCTAGTCCTAGCCGTCGTCCACCGCTCTGGTGCTCTCGGCGTGGCGTGGTCAACGTGGTCAAGGAACGGCTTCCATCGGACGTGGACTGTATGTGGAGAGGCTGATAGCTGGGTCCACAACGGCAGCAAGGAAGTGCCTCCTTATTACACAGAAAATAATGATTCCTCCACCTGACAACAAGGACCCACTGAATGGGCCATCGTATTTCGCGAAAAAATGTTTCCCCCTGACTGCTGGGACCCACCGGACGGGCCACCATATTGCACGAAAAAAAACGTTCCCACCACTGCTAGCTCGGACCCACCGGAAGTGCCTTCTTATTACAGACAAAAATGAATACTCCTCCTGCTGGTCGGGACCCACCTTGGTGGGAGGCTGACTTGTGGGCCTACTAAGTTGACAGGGATGGAGTGCTTTGTCAACTTAGTCAATATGAACGATTCTAGCTCCAGTGACCGTACGATGTCCATCCAACGACTGTAGTGCTTCTTCAACGTCTGGTCTTCTTGCTCCAGTCGCCCAAAGCAGCGCCGGTCGTGTCGCATGCTCCTGCCTCCCGTGGCTGGTTGTGCTGCCGCGGAGGCCTCACCGCCCCTACTATTCCCACCGCTGGCCAGGCCCTACCGCGACGGTAGCCTCACACCGCAGCTGAACTAGTGAACCCTCATACTCCTCTCCGCGCGGGCTTCCACTGCCGCGTCTTCCCCGGCTCCGTGTCGTCCCCTTCCTAGGCCTCGCTATCGTCAACCGCCCATGTGCTCTCGGCGCAGCGTGGTCAACGTGGTCAAGGAATGACTTCTATCGGACGTGGACTGTACGTGGAGAGGCTGACAGCTTGGTCCACGGCCGCAACAAGGAAGTGCCTGCTTATTACATGCAAAATAATTATTCCTCCACCTGACAGCGGGGACCCACCAGACGGGCCATCGTATTTCACAAAAATAATATTTCCCACTGACTGCTGGGTCCCACCAGCTACATCTTTGCATGCAAGGAAGTGCGTCCGGGCAAAAGAAAATGATTCGCCCCCTGACTGCTGGGACCCACCAGCTACATCTTCGCACGCAAGGAAGTGCTTGACAGTCGAGACCCACCTGGTCGAAGCGTATGTAGCGTTGTCATTCTGGTCGCGAACGTGTACGTACATACTGGTCGATGTAGAGGCGCGCACGTGTCGTAGTAGAGGCGGCATGTCGGTGGGAATGACACCTATGGGATCACAAGAATCCCTACTATGGTTGCGGGGCGCGGGGTCATGAGAAGAGCAGATTAAACAGATAGCACATAGTTCGTTTATCCAGGTTCGGGCCGCGGGGATGCGTAAAACCCTACTCCTGCTTTGGTGGATTGTATATCTGTGTTCTTGAGCTAGCTATGGGGCGTGAGGAGCTCCAAAAAGCCGAATCCTCCTCCTGGTCGCCTCGAGCCTCCTTTTATAGGAAAGGGGGTACCACAGTAGCACCAGGAGGTGGAAAGGGAACAGTGATGTGAGGTTATCCCTTGCATTACATGACAAGGCGCATTTAATGCGTCTTGCCCAAGTGTCCTTGCTTTATCGGGGATGGGGGAGAGCCCTATCTCATCCGTCGCCGCTCCCTCTCGCGTCGACACGCGCCCTGGCCAGCGGTGCCATGTAGGCAGGCAGGCAGCTGAGGTGGCGCAGTGGTGGGTCTCCACGAAGATCTGCATGCCGCCACGCAGGTGCCTGCTTAGCTGGTTGGGTCGGCAGCTGCATGCGAACGGCGGTGGAGGTTTGACTGGCGTGGGCTTGATGGTGCCTAACGGGTGTTTTGGCAAGGGCCTTGCCGGGGCCCCGGCACGGGTCTTGCCGTGGCGCCTGCTGTCATCCCCGGCAAGGCTGTTGCCGGGGGCCTTGTGGTCCTCCTTGGCTGGGATCCCGCCAAGGATCATCATCTTCTGAAGGGTGTATCTGATATCGAATGTTTTCACAAAGATCTGCATGCCACCACGGGGATGTCTCCCGAATCCTTGCCCCATGGGGGCAGTGGACTCAAGGGTGACTCACTTCGTAGGTGTGGGGCGAGCTGCCATGGCAAGGGTCTTGCTGGCTTTGCTAAAACTGCCTCCCGGCAAGGATCTTGCCGGGGGGGTCCGCTTCATCCCCTTTGCTCTTTGTGGTCTTGGTCTTGGCGTCATTCTGCTTCTCTTGAGCTCCGGCCTTACCTTGGCTCACCTCCCTTGCCTTGCTCAGTGTGGTGGTGCCCGTGGCTCAGACTGCCCGTGCATAGTTATAGGGGTACAAAAAGTGTACCCCTCTTTTTGTACACTGACAGTAGCATGTACACATATGTAAAGCGGCCAGTGTGCAAGAAAGAAAATACGACCACGTACGTACATACGGGCAGGTCTCGAACGCCTACTCGCGCATACGTACGGCCAGGGCTCGTGTACATGGCTGGGTCGGAATGGAGAAACTGTGTCGTCATCGTGTTCATGGGGAGCCAACCGGTTGGGTCAGAACGGAATGCATCATCGTGTTCATCGGGAGGGCTTGGATGGAACAACCAATGGAAATGAGGCCTGGCAAACCGCAGAATGGAGGAAACGGTCTTGTGTTCGACCAGCCACGGTCGAAACGGGATCCTGTTCATCGAGAGGGGTCTGGCGTACCGCAAAACGGAGGAAACGGACCTCCTACGGTCGAAACGGGAGTCCTGTTGATCAGGAGGGGTGTGGCATACCGCAAAATGGAGGAAAGTAACTTGTGTTGGAGCGCTACGGTCGAAACGGGGGTCCTGTTCATCGGGAGGGGTGTGGCGTACCGCAAACGGGACTCCACAGGATATTGTTCATCTCCACCGTCGACCCCCTCCAGCTTCCACATGCTATTGTTCATCCACCATCGAACTCCTCTAGCCTCCACCTGCGAATGTTCATCCACGGGATCCTATTCATCCAGCCTCCACCATGTGCTACTCCACCGGCTATTGTTCAACCAGCTGTAACGCCCTCGATGCGGCTATATCTCCCACGTGTCGAAGCATGACTTAGAGGCATAACCGCATCGAAAGCAATGTCGCAAGTGAGGTAATATTCACAACAACCCATGTAATACATAAGGGAAAGAGATACATAGTTGGCTTACAATCGCCACTTCACACAATACATGAATAAATCATTACATCATCCAGATACACACAAGGTCCGACTATGGAACCAAAATAAAAGAAGACTACCCCAAATGCTACAGATCCCCGATCGTCCCGACTGGGTTCTGATACGTCCATTTTGCATCATGCTTTTATATCGATATTTATTGCATTATGGACTGTTATTTCACTTTATGTCACAATACTTATGGCTATTCTCTCTTATTTTAAAAGGTTTACATAAAGAGGGAGAATGCCGGCAGCTAGAATTCTGGTCTGGATAAGGAGCAAATATTAGAGACCTATTTTGCGCAACTCCAAAAGTCCTGAAACTCCACGGAACATCTTAAAAGAAATAAAGAAAAATCCACGCCAAAGATGAAGGCCAGGGGGCCCACACCCTACTCACGAGGGTGGGGGTGCCCCCCTAGGGCGCGCCCCCCTACCTCGTGGGCCCCCTAGTGGCTCTCCGATGCCCATCTTCTCCTATATGAGGTCTTTTGATGAGAAAAAAATAAGGAGGAACTTTTCGTGACGAGACTCCGCCGCCACGACGCGGAACCTTGGCGGATCCAATCTAGAGCTCCGGCTGAGCTGTTCTGCCGGGGAAACTTCCCTCCTGGAGGGGGAAATCATCACCATCGTCATCACCAACGCTCCTCTCATCGGGAGAGGGCAATCTCCATCAACATCTTCACCAGCACCATCTCATCTCCAAACCCTAGTTCATCTCTTGTATCCAATTCTTGTCTCAAAGTCCGGGATTGGTGCTAGTAGGTTGCTAGTAGTGTTGATTACTCCTTGTAGTTGATGCTAGTTGGTTTAATTGGTGGAAGATCATATGTTCAGATCCTATATGAATATTATTACCCCTCTGATTATGAACATGAATATGCTTTGTGAGTAATTTCGTTTGTTCCTGAGGACAAGGGAGAAGTCTTGCTATGAGTAGTCATGTGAATTTGGTATTTGTTTGATATTTTGATAAGATGTATGTTGTCTAGCCTCTAGTGGTGTTATGTGAACGTTGACTACATAACACTTCACCATTATTTGGGCCTAGAGGAAGGCATTCGGAAGTAATAAGTAGATGATGGGTTGCTAGAGTGATAGAAGCTTAAACCCTAGTTTATGCGTTGCTTCGTAAGGGGCTGATTTGGATCCATATGTTTCATGCTATGGTTAGGTTTACCTTAATACTTTTGTTGTAGTTGTGGATGCTTGTGATAGAGGTTAATCATAAGTGGGATGCTTGTTCAAGTAAGAACAGCACCCAAGCACCGGTCCACCCACATATCAAATTATCAAAGTATCAAACGCGAATCATATGAACGTGATGAAAACTAGCTTGACGATATTCCCATGTGTCCTCAGGAGTGCTTTTCCTATTATAAGAGTTTGTTCCAGCTTGTCCTTTGCTACAAAAGGATTGGGCCACCTTGCTGCACTTTATTTACTTTTGTTACTTGTTGCTCGTTACAATCTATCTTATCACAAAACTATCTGTTACCACTTATTTCAGTACTTGCAGAGAATACCTTGCTGAAAACCGCTTATCATTTCCTTCTGCTCCTCGTTGGGTTCGACACTCTTACTTATCGAAAGGACTACGATAGATCCCCTATACTTGTGGGTCATCAGGCTCCACTACTGATCAACTAAAAACGGAACAACATAATGAACACGATCTTCAACTAGCTCCTCCTTGAGCTCGGTTGCATCACCTGCACGGTATCATCGGCACCTGCAACTGGTGTTGGAAGTAATCTGTCAGTCACGGGGACTCAGCAATCTCATGCCCTCGCGATCAAGACTATTTAAGCTTATGGGTAAGGTAAAGGTATGAGGTGGAGCTGCAGCAAGCGACTAGCATATATGGTGGCTAACATACACAAATGAGAGCGAGAAGAGAGAGCAAAGGCACGGTCGAACAACTATGATCAAGAAGTGATCCTAGGACAACCTACGTCAAGCATAACTCCAACACCGTGTTCACTCTCCGAACTCCACCGGAAAGAGACCGTCACGGTTACACACGCGGTTGGTGCATTTTAATTAAGTTAAGTGTCAAGTTCTCTACAACCAGACATTAACAAATTCCCATCTGCCCATAACCGTGGGCACGGCTTTAAAGTTCAAATCCCTGCAGGGGTGTCCCAACTTAGCCCATCACAAGCTCTCACGGTCAATGAAGGATATTTCTTCTCCTAGGAAGACCCGATTAGGCTCGGAATCCCGGTTACAAGACATTTCGACAATGGTAAAATAAGTCCAGCAAGACCGCCTGATGCGCCGACATCCCGATGGGAGCTGCACATATCTCGTTCTCAGGGCAACACCGGATGAACACTATGTACAGCTAAAACCAGCCCTCAAGTTTCCCCGAGGTGGCGCCGCAAGTGGCTCTGTTTCGGACCAACACTTAGACAAGCACTGGCCCACGGGGGGTTAAAATAAAGATGACCCTCGGGATGCGCGACTCTCAAGGGAAAAGGCTAGGTGGAAAAAGGTAAAACCAAGGTTGGGCCTTGCTGGAGGAGTTTTATTCAAGGAGAACTGTCAAGGCGTTCCCATTATAACCCAACCGTGTAAGGAACGCAAAATCAAGGAACATAACACCGGTATGACGGAAACTAGGGCGGCAAGAGTGGAACAAAACACCAGGCATAAGGCCGAGCCTTCCACCCTTTACCAAGTATATAGATGCATTAATTAAATAAGAGATATTATGATATCCCAACAACATATCCATGTTCCAACAAGGAACAACTCCAATCTTCACCTGCAACTAACAACACTGTTAGAGGGGCTTAGCAAAGTGGTAACATAACCAAACAACGGTTTGGTAGGACAAGGTGGGTTAGAGGCTTGGCTTAACAATATGGGAGGCATGATAAGCAAGTGGTAGGTATCGCAGCATAGGCATAGCAAAAGAGCGAGCACCTAGCAAGCAAATATAGAAGTGATTTCGAGGGTATGGTCATCTTTCCTGGGATCCCGCAAGGAAGAATAACGAGTCCATGAAGAAATAAAACGGACGTAGTCGAACGGATCCTCACAACTCCGGAATGAAACCGAAGCTAATGCAAGAGGCAACCCGGAAAGAAGCAAGCAACATAGTAAACAACCACCGCATAATCCTGGCATGTTGCACAATCAAGTATGATGCATGTCCAGTTTAATTATGCATGGCATGGCAAAAGAGCACAAACAAAACTACAAATTAAGTGGAGCTCAATATGCAACGAGTTGCATATTGACGGACACCACAATAATTATTTAGTTCGCTCTTCTTTATGTACCCAACAATATTAAATGTTGGTTAGCATGGCATGGGGTGAAGCATAAAAGAAACTATCTAACTAAGCAATTTAAATGGGGTCGGATATAACAAACAACAAATCCGGTAAATCCCCATATGCATTAGCAATTTAAATGCAAACAACAATTTAAACCATCTTAATGTTGTTAACATGATGCGGATGGCATGATCAAGTTTATGCAATTTTATTAAAAGTTAACATGTGCGTGATGAGAGCATTTGTCATCGTGGTAGAAAGAAAGGGGTGCCACGGCGACGAAACGGAAATGATGCCGCGGCAACATTCCGATGATCCGGTAGCTCACGGGGATACCGGTGCAAAAGGAAGTGGGTGTGAGTGAGTAAAGCAAGATGGTGGGGTGATCCCGGTAACCGGGTGTCCCACGAGTTGGCGGCAAGGAAACGAGTGGCAAATTGGGCACGGTGCAAACATGGGCATCTCATATAATACATCACATGCATACGGTCCACGGGCATTGTTCCGGCGGTTATACCTTCGAAGCATGCGTTTCGGGTGGAACGGGTTCGTAGTGGAAGTAGTCGTTCATGGGTCTTCGAGGGAAGTAGTGGTTCACGTTCGTTTTCGGAGAGGTACTTGACGAATCCAAGGTTTCCGAGGGCGACGGTAGTAGAACTCGATCGTTTCGAAGAGGTACTTCGCGACAGTAGTGGTACACGTTTCGTAGCCGTTCGGATCATCATTAGAGGAGCTTGGCGGATTTGAATCCCTTCGAGATTGTAGTGGTACTTGGGGTCTTCGGACTTGCCGGTCCCATTCTTGCGATGGTAGTCGTTCACATTCGTTCGGAGAGGTACTTGATGACTCCAACGTCTTCGGGGTGACGGTAGTTGTACACGGTCCACGCGACATCGATCGTTTGGGGTCCGACTTGCAGGTCTTGCCGACATGAGGCGTTTTTGTGTAGACGAACTTGGCGCATCCGAAGGGTCACACTTGTCGTCATGGGAACTTGGTGAATCTGAGGTCTTCGAGGTCGACGGTAGTTGTACATCTCATGGTGGAACTTGACAGATCCGAGGACTCCGGGCGTCGTGGTACTCGTCGCGTTCCGGAATCGATGTGGTACTTGGCAATATTCAGGACGGTCTTGGCGATTCCGGAGACACGGTTTAGGTACTTGACGCAACATCACGTAGACGTCCTTGGGGCATCAGAACTAGTTGGACTTGCCGGTCTTGAAGGCGTCGGTGGTTCCATGGTACTTGACAAATGCACGTGGTCGCACCTGAGTCGTCGTACACTTCACGGGTCTGGAAGAGGAACTTGGCGCCCAAGGGTGTTGAAGTTGCAGTCTTCACGTCAACGAGAACATGCAGCGAAGGAGGGGGCTCGAGCAGGGAGGTGGAGCACAGAAGGCGGCTGGAGATGGCAGATTGTCAGCAGGCAGAGGGCCGACGGGAGGAGGCAGGCGAGGTGGATGTCCATGGCAGCAGAAGGAGAAGCACTAGGCTGGACCGTGCAGCAGCGGGCGAGGGACTCCGGGACGGCATGGAGGTCGAGGAAGATGAGCTCGAGGCGGCGCTGGAGCATGGTGGCATGGAGGCCAGACGAAGCAGGAAGGCTCAATGGAGGTCGCCGGCACGGAGAAGTCGCAGGCGAGGTGCGGGTGTAGCAGAGGAGACGAGGCGCCGCTTGGGGCTCAGGGTCGCGGGGAAGGAGCAGCTCCGGTGGTGCGGCGCCGGAGACGGCAGGGGAGCGACGTCCTGGGGCAGCACGGCGAGGCGAAGGCCGACGGCAGCGAGAAGGCTCCGGCCTGGTACACTTCTCCGGCGAGGGCGGAGCATGGGTTCTGGCACTAGAGGCACGCGGGTGCGAGAGCGAGGGGATCTGGCGCGATGCGCTGGGTTCCTAGCGGCGCGAAGGAAAGAGAGGGAGTCGAGGGGAGAGAGATATGGCGCAAGTGAACGAGGGGGATGAGATGGGATCGAGCGAGATGGGGGAGTCGGTCTCCCTGGCGGCGCGAGGGGAGAGGAGAGGGAGGAGGGGATCGGGCCTAGGTTTAGGTTAGGTTAGGTGGGCTTCTGCTAGGAGGCCCAAGTGGCCAGAGGCCTGGCTGGGCTCCTCTCTCCATTCTTTTTCTTTTAAAACAAACCAGAGAAGGAGAAGGAAAAGAAAGAGAAGGTAGGGGCGGAATCTGGGCACGAGGACAATTTTCCCGGACTCATAAAAATATGCAAGGTTCAAGAAAATTAGAAGTGGCAAGATCGGAAGATATGAATTCAAACTTATTTGAATTTAATCAAATGGTTTGAACTAGGGCTAGGGTTTTGAAGTGCCCAGAAATGTTGAGAATTTAGGTGGAGCTCGGGGAAGTGACGAAAGAAATTACAGGAAAAGTTTGGGGACCAAACTTGAAGCGGAAAAGGGCATGTGATAAATTGCAAGTGTGTTATAGGTGATTCCAAAAATGGAATATTTAACATAGCTCCATAATATCGGGAGGATAATGTTATAAAGAGAAGTCACTCTTCCCTCGATTTAAATGGATCGAAGATCCACACAAATTATTTAGTTGAGATGCAAAAGGACTTATGACATGATGATATGATGACATGATGCAATGCACATGATGCAACAAACCAAAACGAATCACCCGACAACACACGGAAACATGGAAGGCATCTGAAGCTCTGGTCTTGGGGCGTCACAACACTCCACCACTACGAGAGGATCTCGTCCCGAGATCTAGAATGGCACCGGAGGGAAAAACGGAAGAGAAAGAGAATAGGTAAAACTAAGTTGCTTCTTTGACCAATGAGTGAAACCAAAGAGCCTTGAAAAGGTTAAGCCATTTCAAGAAAAGAATACAACGGAGATGACAAAGTTGAAAACACTTCGTTAGAAAAGAGGAACAAGGAAGAACAACTTTGGGCAGCACTCTGATTGAAAAGAAAAGGAATTGAATAAGAACTTGATAAGATGAGAAGATACTTGAATGCAAACACGATACTCTGGTTGGAAAAGGAAGGAATTGAACATGATCTTGACAAACCGAGATGAGGAGTGAAAAGAGCAACATCACTAGACCTCCGGGAGAAAGAATAGAATATAGATAATTGAGATAAAAGAATGTAGAAGAAAAAGCCAACTTCTGCAACAAAAGAGCTTTAAAAGGTATCCTTAGTAGAAGGGTCAAACGGAGTTGTTGGAAAACCAGCAACGAAAAGAATAATCTTGATATAGTCTTATGGAATACATCTCAAATTATGAGGTGACAACCTTCCACTGACGGGAAAAGAATTGGATTGATATGAACAAGGAGACAAGAAACTATATCACCAGGAGGATAAATGAAGAACTTGGGTCATTTATGAGCACCATAAATAGCAACAATCCTTAGGAAAAGCTTTAGGTGAAATATAACCCAAGATAATTCCAACGAAGAGGTAGATGGATTTAAATATGTCATTCTCGTGAATGAAGAATGATTTATTACCACCTCAAAAGATAAGGGAGACAAACAATTGCACTTCGTAATGCAAGATGAAGAATACTTGAGCTCCTCTGTAAAGAATCTTGATGAATACTTTGAGAATGTAGCAACCCGACCCGAATGGATCAAGTCTCTGTGCTTAAGTGTCATCCCCGGATCGGTATGCTGACACACACAGTACTCGAGGATTTATAACAGAGGTAAATCACATGTAAAAATTAACGTAAATACTATTACCTCAATCCAAATAGCGGAAGTAACAAGGTTGTGGATTCCCATCAACACCAACGGCAAAGTTGAGTGTAGAAATCGTAACCCTAACGTATCACTTACTCGTCGTAAGATTCCTGCAACATGAGACGTTGCAGCCACAAAGGGTCAGTACATTGAATGTACTCGCAAATTCACACCATAGAGAGAAATGATGAACAATGGCTATCACTACATGCATATTTGGCTGGTGGAAAATCTCTATGGTTATAGTTTTTGCGAAAAGCCAATTTTTCCCTACTACAAAGGAATAAATTTTATTTAACTATCATGGTGGTTGTTGAACATTGAGAATGGTTGACAGCATTCTCAATCCCAATTAAATAACATCATTAAACCCAACAAACTTAATTTAAAGTAACGTGATGAGATCAACAGGATAATCCAAGTACCAGAGACTCAAGATGTCCATAACCGGGGACACGACAAATCATGATTAGTTTGTACACTCTGCAGAGGTTTGCGCACTTTTCCCCACAAGACCCGATCTCATTCGTTGGATTTCTCGCACTACAAGGTGTTTGAGAAACGGATGACCGAGACATAGTCTTTCAGAAGCGTTTGCACCTTACGATGGGTAGACCGTTCCACCTACAACCCCTACATCTGCTAGTCTACCACTTAAGAGTTCACACGACTTAATCAACTATGCTAGAGCCCATAATAGCTTGTGGCTGCACACGGAAGTTTCTAGCATGAATAATCTTATGATCCCTTTGAGCCTGGGTGGCGGACCGTAGGATGATCACACGGTATATCCCCGGGATCTCCTAGGACAACACTGGTATTTCCCCAGGTGTCCGGGCAAGTCCACTGGTATATCCCCAGGGTGCCCCTAGCAATCCACCCAGATGTGTATTAAAGTTGCCACCTTAAGTTGAACCATTAATTAACAATCTCACATCTGTCATGAAATACTCTCAAACCCAATCCACGTCTACGAGCATAGCATCGCAATGTAAGCATAACGTAATAGTAACTCCCAAGGTTTGAATGCAGGGCAATAGGTTCCTACCTCATCAACTACTTCCCAATACCCACATGTTATCAATCCTACTCATGCAATGTTTGAGGGTGAAACTAATGCATAAAAACTAGGTATGAAAGGGGATATGATCAAAGTGTGAACTTGCCTGCAATGTTGATGAAGATGATTTGCACTCAAAACTCTTGATAGATCTACTCGTCTCACTCCGGTCAATCTATCGTAAGCAAGCAATAGTAACCACACATAAGCAATCACTCAAAGATCAGAAAGATCGAAGAAGACAATTCGGAAAACATCAAAACCAAGCAAATAACTCTTGCAACATAAAACAATTTATAACAGTACCAAAACTATAGGAATTTGGCCTTATCAGAAAGTTTAGGTCAAGAGCTTCGATTTGCAAAAGAATCAACTCAAATGGAGCTACGAAACTCAAGTTAAGATCAAACGAAGTTTGAATTCAAATCTGATCTAATTAAAATTTTAAACTTTTCAAATACATGTTTGAGTTGGATTACTGGATAGAGGAGATCATAACGAAGACGTGGGCGTTGGTTTCGTTGGATTTGGATAAATGAGTAAAAAGATGTGGTCGTTTGAAGTATAGGGACTAATCTATGAAGAAAATTATCACGAATAGGTCCTTGGCCGGAAATTAAAAAGAAAAAGAAAAATCTATCGAGCGGACGCTCGCTACGACGAAAACCGTTCGTTACAGAGGTCTAAACGACGAACGCTCGTTAAATAACTAGACTAAAAGAAAAACCGCGTTTTAAGAAAAACCGAGAAGACCAAACAAAATTACTGATCTAGGGTTCGGTTTTTTTATACCGGTCCTTGGCGGTTCGGCGGTCTTCGGCGGAAAACCGGAGGCTCTCCGGTGAGGCTGCGGACTTCGGTGAGTCCGGCGAGCTTCGGCATCGGCGGAGCCGGCGCGGCAGCGAGGTGGCGAGGGGCGAGGGCAGCGCGACAAGGCGGCGAGAGGCGGCTGCGGCGTTGTGGCAGAGACGGCAAGGCGCAGCGGCGAGATGCGGCGCAAGGGCGGCGGCGCGATGCAGAGATGCGGCGGCGGCGCGAGGTGAGGGGCGGTGCGGCGAGAGAGAGAGAGAGGGGCCCGGGGCGCCCGAATATATAGGAGGGGGGCAAGGTGGCGTGGGGGAGGGGGCAGAGGAGGCCGGAGGCGGCACGGCCTCCATGGCGGCGGCGGTTGGCGTGCGGGAGGAGTCCCGCGGGAGCTCAGGGACGGCTCAGCTGGGCTGGCTTGGCCTGGCCCAGTTGGGTGCTGGGCCGGCCCAGTCGGCGGAAAAGAGATTTTTTTTAATAAATATTTTTTTCTAGACAAACAAAATAGAATAAAACAAATAGAAATAAAAAAACTATTATATAGGCATATAATATACCAAAATTTGCAGAAAGAGATTTTCTACAACATGGACATTTTTATAATGCCAAATAAAATCCGCACAAATTCAGATAATTCAAAGAGTGCTACTGGTCTATAAAAATCCAACAAAAATCATTTTAAAAATACCAAAATGATTTCAAATTAATTTTTCTCCAATTTTCTATTGTAGGGAATCATGTTACCCTATTTTCCATATATTTTTATTTTGGAGAAAAATAATTTGAATAAAACTCAAATAACTCCAAATTGAAAAGAAATTCAAAAGAACTTTGAATTTAATTCTTTGAAACTCCCAACTCATATTTCATATAATTTGAAGAAGTCATTTTATCTTCTCTCATGAAAATCATTGAGCTGCATGAAGTTTATGAATTGAAATATTTCCAAATGAAATTCAATTATTTTCAAATACCCTTTCATTTAATTTAAATGGAAGAAGTCATATCATCTTCGCTCAAGGGTTTTGTATTTGAAAATAATTTGAATTCATGGAGATCAGAAAGCAAATATGAAAGTTTGGGAAAGTCCTCTTATTCCCTCTCATTTAACTTTCAAAAAGTTTTGAATTCACTCACTTTCAGACAATCAATCAAATCTATCTATTTATTATAACATTCCAAAATTTAGAATTTTGGGATGTTACAAACCTACCACCCTTAAAAGGAATCTCGTCCTCGAGATTCGGAGAGGCTAGAAAGAAAAGGTTAGGTTCGGGGTCTCTTCAAAATTTCATCAATCGTCTCCGGCGTCTGGGGTGCTACCACCCTTAGAAGTATGGTTACGGTTTCATCAAAACTCATATACTTCATCCATATTGTTAACAGTGTTGGTCTTCTCAGATCTTCAGGATACTTCCTTATCTGGGCTCTTTCGGTAGTAGCATAACCTTTTCCAAAATTCTTGGGTACTTTCATCCTGGTAAGGTTATTCCGAGACTGGGTCTTCTTAGCTGACGGGTCTGGCGCCAATACTAATCAACTATCGATATCTCTCATGGTGGTCAACCATTTATGGTTTCTCCTGCAGGAAATGGGTCTGGGTTGATCCTCACCGTATAACCTACGGTTGGCAAAAGCTGCCTTATACAAGGGAAAAATTGCTATACCATTCTAAGGTTTAAACAGGATTTTGATTGTCGTCTCTCTACTATAGGTAAGTCACTCAGATTTATCATCCCACATAGCAAGGCGAATAATAAGAGTAAGTCAGTATGGTGATCAATCCATCCCGCACCCAAATCATTACCTAGTATACGGTTTAGCGAATCTCGCATTCTAACACTCGGTCATCCTCACAAGCATTGCAGAATTTCTCTTGTCCACGAACTGCGTTCGGAATAATCCATAGATTCTGAAGGCCCAACAAACATCTATCGTTCCTTCACCACTCTCAGGTTTTGCATAAACTCCTATAAAATCGTCGGTTAATAAGTCGTAACTCCTTCCAGGGTTTTTTCCTTCAGCAAAATGTGCTTGCTTCTTGGCAGGTCCTGGGGCCTGTGGGTTATGGCCCATCTCATCACTTGTAGTCCTTGAACTTATCATCGGGCAACTGATCATTATTCCAACTTCCAACTTCCTAGTATTCTTAAATCCATCCAATTGTAATGTCTTCCTTCCTTCTATTGGCACCAAACTAGGACATGATTACTCAGACTCATCAGGGAATTTCCCTTGATCCATATTTCCAACATCATACCTCCTTTATATCCAATAGTAATTCATCTCTTCATCCTCGTGGGATATCCCACATATCGAGATAAAATTTATACTCATGAAGTCCATATTCCACTTCGTGGAACATCATTATCCTTTCCAGGGTCAAGCGTCCTTACAGGGGAATATTGGCCATCTCTGCATGGCACTTCTTCAACTGGGAAACGTGAAACACATCTTGAACTCCTGACAGTCCTTCGGGTGACTCCAACTTGTTGGCCACTTCTCCCATATGCTCCAAAACACGGTATGGTCCTACAAATCTCGGGGCTAACTTTCCCTTAACTCCAATTCATTTAACTCCTCGCAGAGGGGACACACGAAGACATGCTCTATCTCCAATTTCATAGGCTACCTCCTTGCATTTTTCTTTTTGAGTGTGCATAACTCTTCTGCCTGGACTGAGCTACCTTCAGTCTATCTTGAATCAACTTAACATTCTCTTTGGACTAGTTGATCACCTTTGGTCCAAACAACTGACGGTCTCTAACTTCATCCCACATACTCTTGGGGCATCACACATATCGAGACAAAACTCGTATTCATTTTGTCCGAAATCCATTACAGGGTACTACCTCCCTCAAAATGCACAAATCTTCCATAGACCATATTTCTCTTATCCTCAAAATGGTCAAAATCCTTATTCATAGAGTAACAACTCATAAAATCCATATCAGTACCAACGATGCTACTTTATTCATTCTCAAATGATTACAATCTCTCGCTTTCCATTACATGTCTCAACTCAACACCTCAATATAAAAGAAAATGTTCTCACTTCTACTACTCCATTTCTTTTGTTGCAAACTCAACTATCTAGCACAAGTTTCCTTCTCCCTAGGGCATTCTCTGGCAAAGTGCCCTGCTCCATTACAACTAAAACATATTACTTCTGACAAGTCTTGAGGTTTCCTTTTTGGGCAACTGTTGAGGTAGTGCCCTGACTCCTTGCACCTGTAACAGGTGATATGACTCAGGTCCTTCCTGGGATCCAATCGGTTTCTCTTCCTGGACTTTCCATTCCAATCAGGGCTTCTATTTCCTGTGGGTCATATTCTACTTCCTCTGTCGGGAATTCTACTAGATCCCCATTCAAACAATTTTGGGAGATGTGTCCTTCTTCTCCACATGAATAGCAAGACTTAGTGCAGGGTTTACTTGGGTCTTCTTTAGGTGTGTCCTCCATCTCTTCCTTCATCACAGCTTCTTCTAAAATTTCCATGAGGGCTCCTTTCATTACTTCTTTCTTCTGTTGGATGGTTCGTTGTACCATGGGGTAAATGTGACACTGAGCAGGATAGTGGGTAGTCCCTTCACACAAGAAACAAGTAATCTGCCTAGTTGGGCATTCTTCAACTGGGTGACTTCCTTCACAATTAGGGCATTCATCCTTGTGTTCTTTATGGGTGTGTCCTATTTCTCCACAAATCTTGCATGCACAAGGTTTCTTCATATCCTTTCCATAAGGCTTCAACTTCTGGGACACAAGCTGAGATCTTGGCAGAGTCAACTTAATTCTTTCCAAGTGGTTACTCCTTGCCATCCATTGATGGTTTGGTACATCCTCCACCAAGTAGCAGCACCTCTTTGAAAGCACTGAAGAGCATGCTGGGTCATATCATGTCCAACTATAGGGTTATTCTCCATGTGATCCTCCATGTTCTGAATCCATTGGTCCGTCTCCAATTGACTCATCAGTCCAGAATATATAAGCTCATCTCCATTCATCATCTATTGGATCCATGGGTTTGGGGTGAGATAAGATAGATAGAGAGGGATACACACAATGCAAACAACACTTTTGAAAAGACAGATTTTTGTTGTGGCTGTCGAAAAACATCAAACAAATGACAGCTCACAATCGTCGCATCTAACGTAGGTATATAACAGGGGTTTGGTCTTCTAAAGGTCAATAAATCTTCAACGTCTCCAAACTCTTCAAGCCTTGTTCATGCCTCCAATGGCTTCTGCCGATCATGCTTGTCTCTCTCAAGTTCTTTTGCCAGATCATCTCTATTGACATGAAGTCTCTCGTGACATTCTTTAATACTTCGAAGTTGCATTTCAAACTTCTAGGTTTCAACATCCTTGGCATGAACCATGGTCTAGTTCCTGACGAATCTCCGGTTTCTCGAGTTTTGCTCCTCCAGCTTGCTACTTCAGCTTCTTGGACCTAAGTTCTTCACGAAATGCTTCCTTGTCAAAATACGACTTCATGGAGCTCCACCTTAAACTTCTTGATGTACTACTCTAGATCCTGGTGATGCACCGGCTAAGATTAAAACTTCATCTTACTAATAGGTGCTCCATCAGCCTTCTTCCATCAAATCCATTCTGAAGAAATGCATCCTTAACTCAGCACAGTGACAATAGCATCAGCGGCGATGACATCACGGATAACCGTGTTTCTGCCCTTGTCATTGCCATGAGCTATCTTCCATAGTTGATATCTCCTGCCTAGTTGATATCTCCTGCCTTAGGGTTTTCTTGACAAAACATTGAGTTCTCATGCTCCATGCTCCGGTCTTTCTCCGATACACCTTGATCTCGGGTATTGACAACTTCCATAGTCTACCAAGTTCCATAAGGGTAGCCTTCCTATGTCACACAAATCTGGAAATTCTTCAGGGCCTCCAATTTTCCTAGTCTTCAGAGTCTTCAACAGTTTGTAGTTTGCATTATCATAATGTATGGTAAAATCCTCTTCATTCCGAATGGTCTCAGTTGTCCGATATCTTGTACATCTTGGAATGGTCTCATTAGTCGAATCTTCATGGGGTCAAAAGGGAAAAGGGGGTATGGTCTCACTAAAAGGGGATATTTGAATAAGCTCAGAAGAGAAGAGAGGTAAAAGACCCTTTTGAAGAGTAAAGTTTTAGAGAAAAATCTTTGGTATGGGCTTGCCAGTTTCTAGGGTCATGTCCTACAGTCAACATGTGCTCTGATACCATCTTGTAGCGACCCGACCCAAATGGATCAAGTCTCTGTGCTTAAGTGTCATCCCTGGATCGATATGCTGACACACACAGTACTCGAGGATTTATAACAGAGGTAAATCACATGTAAAAAGTAACGTAAATACTATTACCTCAATCCAAATAGCGGAAGTAACAAGGTTGTGGATTCCCATCAACACCAACGGCAAAGTTGAGTGTAGAAATCGTAACCCTAACGTATCACTTACTCGTCGTAAGATTCCTGCAACATGAGACGTTGCAGCCACAAAGGGTCAGTACATTGAATGTACTGGCAAATTCACACCATAGAGAGAAATGATGAACAATGGCTATCACTACATGCATATTTGGCTGGTGGAAAAGCTCTATGGTTATAGTTTTTGCGAAAAGCCAATTTTTCCCTACTACAAAGGAATAAATTTTATTTAACTATCATGGTGGTTGTTGAACATTGAGAATGGTTGACAGCATTCTCAATCCCAATTAAATAACATCATTAAACCCAACAAACTTAATTTAAAGTAACGTGATGAGATCAACAGGATAATCCAAGTACCAGAGACTCAAGATGTCCATAACCGGGGACACGGCTAATCATGATTAGTTTGTACACTCTGCAGAGGTTTGCGCACTTTTCCCCACAAGACCCGATCTCCTCCGTTGGATTTCTCGCACTACAAGGTGTTTGAGAAACGGATGACCGAGACATAGTCTTTCAGAAGCGTTTGCACCTTACGATGGGTAGACCGTTCCACCTACAACCCCTACATCTGCTAGTCTACCACTGTAAGAGTTCACACGACTTAATCAACTGTGCTAGAGCCCATAATAGCTTGTGGCTGCACACGGAAGTTTCTAGCATGAATAATCTTATGATCCCTTTGAGCCTGGGTGGCGGACCGTAGGATGATCACACGGTATATCCCCGGGATCTCCTAGGACAACACTGGTATTTCCCCAGGTGTCCGGGCAAGTCCACTGGTATATCCCCAGGGTGCCCCTAGCAATCCACCCAGATGTGTATTAAAGTTGCCACCTTAAGTTGAACCATTAATTAACAATCTCACATCTGTCATGAAATACTCTCAAACCCAATCCACGTCTACGAGCATAGCATCGCAATGTAAGCATAACGTAATAGTAACTCCCAAGGTTTGAATGCAGGGCAATAGGTTCCTACCTCATCAACTACCTCCCAATACCCACATGTTATCAATCCTACTCATGCAATGTTTGAGGGTGAAACTAATGCATAAAAACTGGGTATGAAAGGGGATATGATCAAAGTGTGAACTTGCCTGCAATGTTGATGAAGATGATTCGCACTCAAAACTCTTGATAGATCTACTCGTCTCACTCCGGTCAATCTATCGTAAGCAAGCAATAGTAACCACACATAAGCAATCACTCAAAGATCAGAAAGATCGAAGAAGACAATTCGGAAAACATCAAAACCAAGCAAATAACTCTTGCTACATAAAACAATTTCTAACAGTACCAAAATTATATGAATTTGGCCTTATCAGAAATTTTAGGTCAAGAGCTTCGATTTGCAAAAGAATCAACTCAAACGGAGCTACGAAACTCAAGTTAAGATCAAACGAAGTTTGAATTCAAATCTGATCTAATTAAAATTTTGAACTTTTCAAAAACATGTTTGAGTTGGATTACTGGATAGAGGAGATCATAACGAAGACGTGGGCGTTGGTTTCGTTGGATTTGGATAAATGAGTAAAAAGATGTGGTCGTTTGAAGTACAGGGACTAATCTATGAAGAAAATTATCACAAATAGGTCCCTGACCGGAAATTAAAAAGAAAAAGAAAAATCTATCGAGCGGACGCTCGCTACAGAACCTAAACCGACAAAAACCGTTCGTTACAGAGGTCTAAACGACGAACGCTCGTTAAATAACTAGACTAAAAGAAAAACCGCATTTTAAGAAAAACTGAGAAGACCAAACAAAATAACCGATCTAGGGTTCGGTTTTTTTTATACCGGTCCTTGGCGGTTCAGCGGTCTTCGGCGGAAAACCGGAGGCTCTCCGGTGAGGCTGCGGATTCCGGTGAGTCCGGCGAGCTTCGGCGTCGGCGGATCCGGCGTGGCAGCGAGGCGGCGAGGGGCGAGGGCAGCGCGACAAGGCGGCGAGAGGCGGCTGCCGCGTCGCGGCAGAGACGGCAAGGCGCAGCGGCGAGATGCGGCGCAAGGGCAGCGGCGTGATGCAAGAGATGCGGCGGCGGCGCGAGGTGAGGGGCGGCGCGGCGAGAGAGAGAGAGAGAGGGGCCCGGGGCGCCCGAATATATTGGAGGGGGGGCAAGGTGGCGTGGGGGAGGGGCAGAGGAGGCCGGAGGCGGTACGACGTCCATGGCGGCGACGGTTGGCGTGCGGGAGGAGTCCCGCGGGAGCTCAGGGACGGCTCGGCTAGGCTGGCCTGGCCTGGCCCGGTGGGTGCTGGGCCGGCCCAGTCGGCGGAAAAGAGATTTTTTAATAAAGATTTTTTTCCAGACAAACAAAATAGAATAAAACAAATAGAAATAAAAAACTATTATATAGGCATATAATATACCAAAATTTGCAGAAAGAGATTTTCTACAACATGGACATTTTTATAATGCCAAATAAAATCCGCACAAATTCAGATAATTCAAAGAGTGCTACTGGTCTATAAAAATCCAACAAAAATCATTTTAAAAATACCAAAATGATTTCAAATTAATTTTTCTCCAATTTTCTATTGTAGGGAATCATGTTACCCTATTTTCCATATATTTTTATTTTGGAGAAAAATAATTTGAATAAAACTCAAATAACTCCAAATTGAAAAGAAATTCAAAAGAACATTGAATTTAATTCTTTGAAACTCCCAACTCATATTTCATATAATTTGAAGAAGTCATTTTATCTTCTCTCATGAAAATCATTGAGCTGCATGAAGTTTATGAATTGAAATATTTCCAAATGAAATTCAATTATTTTCAAATACCCTTTCATTTAATTTAAATGGAAGAAGTCATATCATCTTTGCCCAAGGGTTTTGTATTTGAAAATAATTTGAATTCATGGAGATTAGAAAGCAAATATGAAAGTTTGGGAAAGTCCTTTTAT
Organism: Triticum aestivum; assembly: GCF_018294505.1. Lineage (NCBI taxonomy): Eukaryota > Viridiplantae > Streptophyta > Magnoliopsida > Poales > Poaceae > Triticum > Triticum aestivum. The sequence continues at coordinate 188,591,860 of NC_057809.1, read as the reverse complement.
TCCCTCTCACTTAACTTTCAAAAAGTTTTGAATTCACTCACTTTCAGACAATCAATCAAACAATCAATCAAATCTATCTATTTATCATAACATTCCAAAATTTAGAATTTTGGGATGTTACAGAGAATGAATTAAATCCTTGATGAAACCATCATGTAGAACCTTCATGAAGAACTCCGGTAACAAAAAGGATAACGAGAAGAAAGAGAAGTTGAAAACACAAAGTGAAACCTTGCAATGGTTAGAAGAAACGTCGTGACTAGATAAAGTGGAAGCTCTTAACACCGGGATAAAAGATAAAGCATCTCGAACCGAGAATGTGATATGATGAACCACTCCGGAATAAGGAATTGAATTCACTCGATGAAACAAGAATAAGAATTACATTATGCTTATCCTTCACCACTTAAATTGATGACAAACAATGGATTTGGCACACTACTTATTCTCGTAGAAAGGATTAAGGGAGATATAGCTCAAACTTGAGAAAAGACTTCAATCATCCACCGGTAGACTTGGCAAGAACGAATGAATTGATAAGATAAACAAAGGAAGAAGAATCTTGGAAGAACCACCATAAGAATTAAATGAACGAAGGAAAGATAAAGAAACACCGGGTAAAATTAGCAAATGAAGGAAGATACTTGCTAGGATTTAGATACATGAGAGCGAAGAGAACATGAATTGATTAGGGGATATTTGAATGATGCACCGGTAAGATTTTTGGAACGAGAGCTGAAATCTGAGAATGAGTAAGTCTTCTGAAATGATGGGCTCCGGAGAATCAAATTGAAAAGAATCTTGAGTTGCTCCGGATAGGTGAATAGAATTCTGACAATTGAAAACAATTATGAGAGGATGGGCTCGAACTAGAACCACGAATCTCTGAGAGAACGGATAAGATATGGAGGTAAAACTCTTCTTCGGTCTTCAAAATCTAAGAATGACGACGAGGAACACCACCATGAATTGTTGAGATACTCCGGGATCACGAAGAATATAATGGTTGAATCAACAATGAATAGGATTTGAAAGATCTTGGAGAAAAGGCATTTGACTGATGATAACTCATTCTTACGTCAAACTTGGAAAAGAATTTGAGAGTAACTCCGAGAAAATAAGAAGAGTCAGGTAAGATCCTGGGAAAAGACCTGTGGGTTAGGGCCCACTCAAAAGAAACAACATTGAAAAGATTACTTTAAAAGGAGATATCATCGGTTGAATTAAACGGCTTGAATGAGATAACATCCTCAAAATAGTTTGAACGGATTAGGAGTGGAAACACGAATCTTCTGAGATATCTTTAGCACTCCGGAACGAAAGAATAGCAAGCGGGGAAAGATTAAGAGGTTCACTGGCATGAGAAAGCATTTGAAATAAGGAAAAGAATATGATCAACACAGAAAACTTGAATTGAATCCACCGGAGAAGAAAAAGAATGAGGAATGACGGACTAGAAACTCCATTAGTATCTTCATGAGAATCATCGGATAAGAACATTGAAGGAAAATAATGGAGATACTTCACATTAATAAGATGGATACTTGATTAAGAAATCTTAGTCCTTAAAGAAAAAGGGTGGGAGGGCGGGAAAACAAAGGCAGCTTGGAACGGATGGAACAAACAACATTGAGAAGACTTGAGTTGATCTTGCGGATGGGAAAAATGATCGGATCCACTTGAAGAGAAGCACACCGGTTAAAAAGGATTAACATGAAAATCTCGATTATCATGAAGGATTAGCATCCATACAAAAGTATGAGAACATCGCTTAGGAAAGGTATGGAATCAACATTTGACTTCGAAGCAACTCGAATACCACAACTCAAAACAAAAGGATTGACTTGCAGAATAAGCCGGAACAAACATATGATAGAGATTTCATCTGAAGTTTTCGTGGTGGGGCCTACACGGGCTCGATCATACAACACCATCATGTACAAGGCAGTGCACATGACATACGAAGCCTCCCCGAGTCAGCATAGCCAAGGACTCTTTAAGACACAATGAGACCACTGTAAAACTAACCATGGATAGGCGGACCACTAGACATCGAACCCCAATTTCATATCATACATTTGTCGGAAAGATATCCTAAGATCTACTTGAATTCCCACTTATAAACTCCCGAAACTTTCCGGTTATGCAATCATGTGTTGGGGATACAGGGGAAGCATAATATCTCACCCAAAACTAGCAAATCCTACATCCAGCTGTATCCATCCCTCAACACATAACCAAGAAACCTTCGGAAATCGTTTACCTCAACCTTCGAAAAGCATCCGTTATACGATTTATGGCAATACTCCCGAACTCCCGCCCCAATACTGGGTGGCGTCGAGGTTATCTCACCAACAACTGCATAAAAGAGATTTTCGATGTCGGCGAAACTCAGGTATTCTAGAATTGCAACGATAAAATTGTGACGACAACACCTCGGAGCTCAGCTCCCCGGGACACTGCCACAACCCCTAAATGTCAGGAGGCACCAAGAACAATGTTCTCGTCACAAAACCATCGAAACGATTCCAAGATACCCGTGTGATCCTAATTTTTTTAGTGAAATTTGAGAAGAGAAGAGTCAAAACTCTACGTCGGGATGCCTCACCAGAGCGACGAAGGGACTGAGGAGTAAAAAGAATCCTACTCTCTGATATATATATATATATATATATATATATATATATATATATATATATATATATATATATATATATATATAAAATTCCTAAATGACTCAAAACATTTTTCTAGACTCAACAACGCTAGCGATTCGATCAAGCAGGGGGGCTCCTAAGTCAGGGAAGGCTCTGATACCAACTTGTAACACCCTCGATGCGGCTATATCTCCCACGTGTCGAAGCACGACTTAGAGGCATAACCGCATTGAAAGCAATGTCGCAAGTGAGGTAATCTTCACAAAAACCCATGTAATACATAAGGGAAAGAGATACATAGTTGGCTAACAATCGCCACTTCACACAATACATGAATAAAGCATTACATCATCCAGATACACACAAGGTCCGACTATGGAACCAAAATAAAGAAGACTACCCCAAATGCTACAGATCCCCGATCGTCCCGATTGGGCTCCACTACTGATCAACTGAAAATGGAACAACATAATGAACACGATCTTCAACTAGCTCCTCCTTGAGCTCGGTTGCGTCACCTGCACGGTATCATCGGCACCTGCAACTGGTGTTGGAAGTAATCTGTGAGTCACGGGGACTCAGCAATCTCACACCCTCACGATCAAGACTATTTAAGCTTATGGGTAAGGTAAAGGTATGAGGTGGAGCTGCAGCAAGCGACTAGCATATATGGTGGCTAACATACGCAAATGAGAGCGAGAAGAGAGAGCAAAGGCACGGTCGAACAACTATGATCAAGAAGTGATCCTAGAACAACCTACGTCAAGCATAACTCCAACACTGTGTTCACTTTACGAACTCTTCTATAAAAGAGACCGTCACGGTTACACACGCGGTTGGTGCATTTTAATTAAGTTAAGTGTCAAGTTCTCTACAACCGGACATTAACAAATTCCCATCTGCCCATAACCGCGGCCATGGCTTTCGAAAGTTCAAATCCCTGCAGGGGTGTCCCAACTTAGCCCATCACAAGCTCTCACGGTCAACGAAGGATATTCCTCCTCCCAGGAAGACCCGATCATGCTCGGAATCCCGGTTACAAGACATTTCGACAATGGTAAAACAAGTCCAGCAAGACCGCCCGATGCGCCGACATCCCGATAGGAGTTGCACATATCTCATTCTTAGGGCAACACCGGATGAACACTACGTACAGCTAAAACCAGCCCTCAAGTTTCCTCGAGGTGGCGCCGCAAGTGGCTCTGTTTCGGACCAACACTTAGACAAGCACTAGCACGGGGGGGTTAAAATAAAGATGACCCTCGGGATGCGTGACTCCCAAGGGAAAAGGCTAGGTGGCAAAAGGTAAAACCAAGGTTGGGCCTTGCTAGAGGAGTTTTATTCAAGGCGAATTGTCAAGGGGTTCCCATTATAACCCAACCGTGTAAGGAACACAAAATCAAGGAACATATAACCGGTATGACGGAAACTAGGGCGGCAAGAGTGGAACAAAAACCAGGCATAAGGCCGAGCCTTCTACCCTTTACCAAGTATATAGATGCATTAATTAAATAAGAGATATTGTGATATCCCAACAACATATCCATGTTCCAACAAGGAACAACTCCAATCTTCACCAGCAACTAACAACGATATAAGAGGGGCTGAGCAAAGCGGTAACATAGCCAAACAATGGTTTGCTAGGACAACGTGGGTTAGAGGCTTGGCTTAACAATATGGGAGGCGTAATAAGCAAGTGGTAGGTATCGCAGCATAGGCATAGCAAAAGAGCGAGCAACTAGCAAGCAAAGATAGAAGTGATTTCGAGGGTATGGTCATCTTGCCTGGGATCCCGCAAGGAAGAAGAACGAGTCCATGAAGAAAACAAACGGACGTAGTCGAACGGATCCTCACAACTCCGGAACGAAACCGAAGCTAACGCGAGAGGCAACCCGAAAGAAGCAAGCAACATAGTAAACAACCACCACATAATCATGGCATGATGCACAATCAAGTATGATGCATGTCCGGTTTAATTATGCATGGCATGGAAAAAGAGCACAAACAAAACTACAAATTAAGTGGAGCTCAATATGCAACGAGTTGCATATTGACGGACACCACAATAATTATTTAGTTCGCTCTTGTTTATGTACCCAACAATATTAAATGTTGGTTAGCATGGCATGGGGTGAAGCATAAAAGAAACTATCTAACTAAGCAATTTAACTGGGGCCGGATATAACAAACAACAAATCCAGTAAATCCCCATATGCATTAGCAATTTAAATGCAAACAACAATTTAAACCATCTTAATGTTGTTAACATGACGCGGATGACATGATCAAGTTTATGCAATTTTATTAAAAGTTAACATGCGCGTGATGAGAGAATTTGTCACCGTGGTAGAAATAAAGGGGTGCCACAGCGACGAAACGGAAATCCGCGGCAACATTCCGATGATCCGGTAGCTCACGGGGATACCGGTGCAAAAGGAAGTGGGTGTGAGCGAGTAAAGCAAGATGGTGGGGTGATCCCGGTAACCGGGTGTCCCACGAGTTGGCGGCAAGGAAACGAGTGGCAAATTGGGCACGGTGCAAACATGGGCATCTCATATAATACATCACATGCATACGGTCCACGGGCATTGTTCCGGCGGTTATACCTTCGAAGCATGCATTTCGGGCGGAACGCGTTCGTAGTGGAAGTAGTCGTTCATGGGTCTTCGAGGGAAGTAGTGGTTCACGTTTGTTTTTGGTTAGGTACTTGACGAATCCAAGGTTTCCGAGGGCGACGGTAGTAGAACTCGGTCGTTTCAAAGAGGTACTTCGCGACAGTAGTGGTATGTGTTTCATAGACGTTCAGGTCATCGTTGGAGGAGCTTGGCGGATTTGAATCCCTTCGAGGTTGCCGTGGTACTTGGGGTCTTCGGACTTGCCGGTCCCGTTCTTGCGATGGTAGTCATTCACATTCGTTCAGAGAGGTACTTGATGACTCCAACGTCTTCGGGGTGACGGTAGTTGTACGCGGTCCACGCGACATCGATCGTTCGGGGTCCGACTTGCAGGTCTTGCCGACATGAGGCGTTTTTGTGTAGATGAACTTGGCGCATCCGAAGGGTCACACTTGTCGTCATGGGAACTTGGTGAATCCGAGGTCTTCAAGGTCGATGGTAGTTGTACATCTCATGGTGGAACTTGACGGATCCGAGGATTCCGGGCGTCGTGGTACTTGTCGCATTCCGGAATCGATGTGGTACTTGGCAATATTCAGGACGGTCTTGGCAATTCCGGAGACACGGTTTAGGTACTTGATGCAACATCCCGTAGTCGTCCTTGGGGCATCGGAACTAGTTGGACTTGCTGGTCTTGAAGGCATCGGTGGTTCCAGGGTACTTGACAAATGCATGTGGTCGCACCCGAGTCGTCGTACACTTGACGGGTCCGGAAGAGGAACTTGGCGCCCAAGGGTGTTGCAGTTGTAGTCTTCACGTCAATGAGAACAGGCAGCAAAGGAGGGGGCTTGAGCAGGAAGGTGGAGCACAGCAGGCGGCCGGAGATGGCAGATCGTCAGCAGGCAGAGGCCCGACGGGAGGAGGCTGGCGAGGTGGATGTCCATGGCAGCGGAAGGAGAAGCACTAGGCTGGACCGTGCAGCAGCTGGCGAGGGACTCCGAGACGGCATGGAGGTCGAGGAAGATGAGCTCGAGGCGGCGTTGGAGCATGGTGGCGCGGCGGCCGGACGAAGCAGGGAGGCTCGATGGAGGTCGCTATCGTGGAGAAGTCGCAGGCGAGGTGTGGGCGTAGCAGAGGATACAAGGCGGCACTTGGGGCTCGGGGTCGCGGGGACGGAGCAGCTCCGGTGGTGCGGCGCCGGAGACGGCAGGGGAGCGACGTCCTGGGGCAGCGCGGCGAGGTGAAGGCTGGCGGCGGCGAGCAGGCTCCGGCCTGGTACACTTCTCTGGCGAGGGCGGAGCGCGGGTTCTGGCACTGGAGGCATGTGGGTGCGAGAGCGAGGGGATCTGGCGCGATGCGCTGGGTTCCTGGCGGCGCGAGGGAAAGAGAGGGGGTCGAGGGGAGAGAGAGATGGCGCAAGGGAACGAGGGGGGTGAGATGGGATCGAGCGAAATGGGGGAGTCGGGCTCCCTAGCGGCGCGAGGGGAGAGGAGAGGGAGGAGGGGATCGGGCCTAGGTTTAGGTTAGGTTAGGTGGGCTTCTGCTAGGAGGCCCAAGTGGCCAGAGGCCTGGCTGGGCTCCTCACTACATTCTTTTTCTTTTAAAACAAACCAGAGAAGGGGAAGGAAAAGAAAGAGAAGGTAGGGGCGGAATCTGGGCATGAGGACAATTTTCCCGGACTCATAAAAATATGCAAGGTTCGAGAAAATTAGAAGTGGCAAGATCAGAAGATATGAATTCAAACTCATTTGAATTTAATCAAATGATTTGGACTAGGGCTAGGGTTTTGAAGTGCTCAGAAATGTTGAGAATTTAGGTGGAGCTCGGGGAAGTGACGAAAGAAATTACAGGAAAAGTTTGGGCACCAAACTTGAAGCGGAAAAGGACATGTGATAAATTGCAAGTGTGTTATAGGTGATTCCGAAAATGGAATATTTAATATAGCTCCCTAATATCGGGAGGATAATGTTATAAAGAGAAGTCACTCTTCCCTCGATTTAAATGGATTGAAGATCCACACAAATTATTTAGTTGAGCTGCAAAAAGACTTATGACATGATGCAATGCACATGATGCAACGAACCAAAACGAATCACCCGACAACACTCGAAAACATGGAAGGCATCTGAAGCTCCGGTCTTGGGGCGTCACACCAGCCCTCTCCATGGGCTTCTGTTCAACCACCCCTCCACGGGCTACTATTCATCCAGCCCTCCACCGTCTACTGTTCATCATGCCCTCCACGGGGTGGTCCTGTTCATCCAGCCTTCCACGGGGTCCTGTTCATCCAGCCCCAACCGTCTCGATCGATCGGGGTCCTGTTCATCTAGAGGCAACACCACGGGGTCCTGTTCATCCACCCCCACCGGGAACTGTTCATCCAAACCCCCCAGCAACACTCACTGTTCATCCAGAGGCAGCATCGACCGGATTCAATTAGCAGCAGTAGCGAAGGAATCGCTCGATCGGGTTCAGTTAACAGCCATCGATCGATTGCTCGGATTCAGTAATGCATAGCCTGCAGTGCAATCGCTCGTGTTCAGTTAGAGCCCAACGCCTCGCACCCACATGCGTGCGTGTACGAGATAAACGCACATCGCTTGGCCTCGACCACCCACCGTAACCGGGAACACCCCGATATTTTCATCGACCTCGCTTCTACCACAGTTTTTTCCATCATGGACGGTCCAAAGAATATCATGCAGCTGCGTTTCCGGCCCATCCAGGACGAAAAGCCCATTTTCTGTCATAATTTTTTGTTGTAGAAGTAGAACCCCACCACATCTATGATGATACCGTGTTTTGTCACAATTATTGTCATAGAAATGTCATAAGTATGACAGAAAAAAAATTGTTCGGCCTAAAATATCACAGATGTGTCTTTTTTTTTGTAGTGTACGCCTCATCGGTCTCGTATGCTGATTAACGGTGATGTATGGGTATCAGGGCCCAAGGCTTAGCAGCATCAGGGAGAAGGTGAGATCATCTATCTGCATGATGTCGTTGGTTTTGACATTCGTGTAGTTGATTTAGTCATGAATTTCATCTCCCGCGAGCTCGCATCCCCCTTGGATCCAGCTTCAGTGTAAGGATGCTGACGGCATTTTCTTTGCCAAGCACGCTAGCCAAAAGCATCATCTATATTTCCGCTTGTGGCAGATCGACACATCATCCTCATCAGCCGCAACATCAACATTCTTCAAAGTTCAACCTGCAGGTCCCTATTTTTGTCATTTTTCTTGACTTTCTCTTATTTCCCCTTTTTTCTTAGGCTTATTCTCTCAATCTAGCTATGCACACCTATTTGTTTGTGTTTTGCTACTAGCTGAAACGATCGGTCAGAAAGACGATGGCACCGAGCGAAACACGATGGCTAATATAACATGAATGTACATACATATATATGTCAGAGAGATAAACCAGTGCAAAAGGGGAAGAGGTCAGTCACATTATAAATTGTTAATAAAAAGATAAAAGCTTGTGTTTGCGATTGTGAGATTATATTTTGCATCAATTTAGCAAAAAGAACAAATTTCCATGCGCACTTTACACCTTTATAGAAGGGCAATGAATTTACAATCCTAGTAATCAGGGAGATCAAAGTTCTCTTCCCTTTCTTATGGAACATGGAGATTGCGCCCTGGGAATAACTGTGAAAATTTAGCATAGTATCCATAATAAGTAAGTACATGATTATATATATATATTTAAATATCAATGAGAAAACAAAATATATCTAAGACAAAACTATGTTAACAAACTGCCCATCGGTGTGATTTGTGAATGTGCTCACATCTCATTTGATAGAGATTTAGATCAATCAAATAATGTGTTCTCCTGATAAAACTTTATAAAATTCTAGCCCACACATCGCAAAATGTGTGTACAAAACTGACGGAAAACAGAGATATTGTTATTAAGAAAAAATGTTCTAAACTATTACCTACCTGTTAATTAGCCTAATAATCATGATGCTACAATAGTGTGTTGTTGTTTTAAAATTGTGGCTCAGCCAATTGAGGATGCACACCTCATGTTTTACAGAGTTGATGCTAATAAAAAATTAGAGAATTTATGTTGTATTATACATGCATGCATAGATGAAGCAATAGAAAATAATACCTCACATGTACGTGCTTGTACTAATCCCTGAGCTGCGGTCATGAGACAAGTTTACCATCGATCTTGTATATCCGTCTAAACCTGTCATCGTTCTGGCCGTTCCGGTTGATAAAGTATCCGTGCACTTGAGCACACAAGCTGCTGGAAGCGATGCACCATGTGTGTGTATGAGGCCAACCTGCCATGCAGCGATGGAACTACTGTGGTAAAATCTCTGTCTTATTGCTTCAATTGCTGTCAGCACATAGACAACAATGTTCTCGCACGCTCGCTGCACGTCATACACCAAGCTTGTCCTCCTACGCTTGCCGCCAAATCCGTCCACATACGCTCGCCAACAAATGCATGGGGCCGGCCGGCCGTCCAAGGGCATCAACCATGCACCACATATGTACAAGGCATTGTATCTAGGCAGCTTGCCATGCAGCGATGGAACCCAGATGGTCAGACCTCCGTTTCCTTTCTTCGATTTCTCTTAGTGGACAGAGTCGTACATGGTCGCAGCTCGCCGCACGCTAATTTTGTAAACCTGCACTCACCGCCCAGTTCGTGCACGTATGTTGGTCTATATATGTATAAGAGACAGTCTTTTTGGATTTCATACGTTCCTTCTTTGGACGTAGATGCATGCACTAAGTATGAATCGATCTAGTGTGCATGCACGGGGCTGATGGCTGCCCTGCCCGCCATCCAAGGGCACGCCGAGGAGATCTTGGTGGCGGCGGAAGAATATGGTTGAGGAAACACCTTAACCTACCCTTTTTGTAGATAGATAAATCAAAGGGGTATGATAAAAATTAATCAAGGGCATTGGTGGGTAATTCTTATATATAGTAGATAGATAGATGCTGAAAAGTTATCTTTATGTAATGGCAATGGTGGGTAATTTTTACTGTTTTATGTTGTAAAAATATGTGTCTCTTTCCAACCGATATGTTTTCTTTTTCTACGAATTAAGCGGCCAGATCTTTCTAATTATTGTGGAATTTTCTAAAATATTTTTTTTTCTAAGGATCCCATTAAATACTTTTTATATATAATAGATAAAAGATGCAAAACATTATTCTAAATAACAAAAAGCAAATACTAACAAAATAAATTGACGCTCCATGTAAAACTCATATCATGTGACGAATGAAAACATAGCTCCAAGTGAGTTTACCAATAATGTTGGAGACAAAAGAGGGGATGCCCGGAAGGCATCCCCAAGCTTAGTTGATTGGATCTTCCTTAGATATTAACTTCGGGTGCCTTGGGCATCCCCAAGCTTAGGGTCTTGTCACTCCTTATTCTTCTCATATAGATGTCTCACCCAAAACTTGAAAACTTCAATCACACAAAACTTAATGGAACTTTGTGAGATAGGTTAGTATGATAAAGAGCAAACCATTTCATTTTCGATACTGTCAAAGACAAGATTCATAATTGTTCTCACACAATTGCTAATGTAGCATATCGTTTCCACAATTTATATTGAGCAATATAAGCCATAGAAACTAGAAAACAAGCAAACTACGCATTGAAAACAGGATCTGTCAAAAACAGAACAGTCTGAAGTAATCTGTACTCAAACCATACTTCTACTACTCGAAAAATTATGAAAAATTAGGACCATGTGAGAATTTTTTATATTAAACTTATGCAAAAAAGAATCAACTCAAAATCACTCTTCTGTTAAAATAAGAATTATTTTCGTGATCGCACCAGTTTCTGTATTTTAGCAAGATCAAAGCAACTATCACCCAACAAGATCCTAAAGGCTTTACTCGGCACTTTATTGAAACAAAATCAATAAAACATGATTACTACAATAGCAGTCATGTGAACACACAAAAACAGTAGGTAAAAGTGTTGGATTGTCTCCCAACAAGCGCTTTTCTTTTGTCTTTTAAGCTAGGCATGATGATTTCAATGATGCTCGCATAAAACATAATAATTGAAATATGAAGAGAGCATCATGAAGCATATGACTAGCACATTTAGGTCTAACCCACTTCCTATGCATAGGGATTTTATGGGCAAACAAATTATGGGAGTAAGAATCATCTAGCATAGGAGAGAAATACAAGTGCAACTTCAAAGCAATCAACACATAGAGTAGAAACTTGATATTATTGAGACATGTAAGAGCATAAGTTCCTTCCTCATAATAATTTTCAGAAACATCATGAATGGATTCAACAATATAACTATCACATACAACACTCTTTTCATGATGCACAAGCATAGAAGATTTATCACTCTTTATGGCATACATGTCATCATAATAATCATCATAGATAGCAACTTTATTGTCATAGTCAATTGAAACCTCTTCCAAAATTGTGGATGATCACAAAATAAAGTCATGACCTCTCCAAATCCACTTCCATCAATATTGTAATAAGATTCAACACCCTCCAACATAGTGGGATCACTACTACCTAGAGTTGACACTCTTCCAAACCCACTTTCAATAATGTAATCATCATAAATAGGAGGCATGCTATCATCATAATAAATTTTCTTATCGAAAGTAGAAGGAATCAAAGGATCATATTCATTAAGAAAAGCATCCCCAAGCTTAGGACAAGCATTATTTCCAGCAAAATAAATTTTCAAACATATCATACTCATCAAACATAGCATCCCCAAGCTTGTGGTTTTGCATTTCATCACAATCATTCTTACCAATAGCATGAATGGCACCAATAGTATAACAAACATTATTATCATATTCTTCCAAGCAAGTGCTAAAAAGTTTTTCAAGATCATAAGGGATATCATTGTCTTCCCAATCATAATCATTACAACAAGTAGTAGGTATCACAAAATCATACTCAATAGCATCATCCTCCATCAACATATTTGATTCACTTTCATGAGGCACAATGGTGATAGGAGAAACATTATTTGGGAGAGATACCTTTTTACCTTTATTATTTCTTCTTTTCTTTCCACATCATGTGTGGGTTTAATTAATTTTTTCAAGCTTCTTGTTGAAGAGATTGATTGGATAGGGAGCTCCTCCTTGTTACCCGATTCATCATAATAAACACTAGGAGGGTATTGGGAAACATTTTCCCTTTCATTAGTACTCTCTTCATATTCCATTTGTTTTCTTGTCTTTAGGTAATTGGCAATATAAGGATTCTCAATGTAATTTACTGCACAAAACATATAAATTTCCTCTAGGTCAAAATCAAGAAATCTCTCGGGATTTGGAAAACCGTTAGTTATACGTTTCATTTATTCATACCCCAAAAGAAGACTAAGCTCTTTATGATGCTCAAGGGAAATCAAGTTATCACAATTTTGGTCACGATTTGATCATGAAACAATTTTCATTGGAGATTTAAATGACCATGTTCATTGCAAAGTTCTAAAGGATAGCGAGAAAATTACATCTTTCAACACAATCATCTAGCCTCTCTTGCAACTTTTTCATTCCTAAATATTTATGCTTCTTACAAAATCTATCTTCCCTTCTTGGTGTGCAAATGCATTCCCAATTCACTCCGCAAAAATTGACATGCTTATAAGAAACATTTTTGTCATGACTTGTGCAATCATCATTAGCATTTTCGATATTCAAAGAATTTATACTAACAACATTGCAATCATGCTCATTGTTCAAATATTTTGTGCCAAACATTTTATTGATTTCTTCTTCTAACAATTGAGCACAACTTTTCCGAACCATCATTTTCAAGAAAGATATTATAAAGATGATCAATAACATGATGCAACCTCAATTCCATTTTTTGTAGTTTTCTTTTACAAACCAAACTAGTGATAAAACAAGAAACTAAAAGATTCAATTGCAAGATCTAAAGATATACCTTCAAGCACTCACCTTCCCGGCAACGGCGCCAGAAAAGAGCTTGATGTCTACTACGCAACTTTATTCTTGTAGACACGTGTTGCGCCTCCAAGCGTAGAGTTTTGTAGGACAATAGCAATTTTCCTCAAGTGGATGACATAAGGTTTATCAATCAGTGGGAGGTGTAGGATGAAGATGGTCTCTCTCAAGGAACCCTGCAACCAAGTACAAGAAATCTCTTGGGTCCCCAACACACCCAATACAATGGCAAATTGTATAGGTGCACTCGTTCGGCGAAGAGATGGTTATAAAAGTGTAATATTGATGGTAGAAATATGTTTTTATAATCTGAATAAATAAAAACAGCAAGGTAGAAAATAGTAAACGGGCACAAAATTGGTATTGCAATGCTTAAAAACAAGGCCTAGGGTCCGTACTTTCACTAGTGCAATCTCTCAATAGTGATAACATAGTTGGATCATATGATTATCCCTCAAAGTGCAATAAAGAATCACAAAAGATAGAAATTGTTTGTAGGGTACGAAACCACCTCAAAGCTATTATTTCCGATCAATCTATCCTAGAGTTTGTACTAAAATAACACGAAGATATTCTTTCAATCGATACCAAGAGTTTGTACTAAAATAACACCAAAACAAATTTAGATTCATAATATTCAATCCAACACAAAGAACTACAAGGAGACCCCAAAGTTTATATCGGAGAAAAGATAATGAAAACATGCATCAACACCTATGCATAGATTACCCCAATGTCACCGTGGGAATCCGTTAATTGAATCCCAAAACACATATCAAGTGAATCAATATGATACCCCATTGTCACCTCAACTATTCATACCGCAAGACATACATCATGTGTTCTCATATCTGAATATTCAATCCGACAAGACAAAACTTCAAAGGGTAAAGATTCAATTCATCACAACAAGGGTATAGAGGGGAGAAACATCATATGATCCAACTATATTAAGAAAGCCCATGATATAGATCACGAGAGAGAGAGAGAGAGAGATTAAACACATAGCTACTGGTACTAACCCTCAGCCCCGAGGGTGGACTACTCCCTCCACATCGTGGTGGCCGTCGGGATGATGAACATGGCTACCGAAGATGATTCCCCCCTCTGGCAGGGTGCCGGAACGGGTCTAGATTGGTTTTCGGTGGCTAAGGAGCCTTGCGGTGGTGGAACTTCTGATCTAGGTTAACCCCGAGGGGTTTCAGAATATTTGGGAATTTATAGTGCAAAGAAGGTGTACGGGAGGCCACCGAGGTGGGCACAATCCACCTGGGCGTGCCAGGGTCCCTAGCGCGCCCTGGTGGGTTGTGCCCCCTCAGGGCACCCCCCAGGTGCTGCTCTGGCCCATCGGGAGTCTTCTGGACCATAAAAAATCCACAAAAAGTTTTGCGGTGTTTGGACTCCGTTTAATATTAATTTGTTGCGATGTAGAAAACAAGCAAAAAAACAACAACTGGCACTGGGCACTGGGTCAATAGGTTAATCCCAAAAAATGGTATAAAGTTGCTATAAAATGATTGTAAAACATCCAAGAATGGGTAATATATTGGCATGAATACTTCGTAAATTATCCAACGTATCACACCGTGATTTTGAATTAGAAATCCCCACACTAAGTGAGGGTTAGGTTGACGATGCATATGTATGTTAAACCACACTTCAAGCCGACAACGGCGATTCATGCATGCATGCATGCATAGTATATGCACAAACTTAATTAGCTCTGAATCTCACCATGACCTATACTACGATAAGACGAACCAAAGGAAGAATCTGCCATGGTTACCAATCATGTTATCAGTTAAGGTGATCATGGATGTCCACGCGGGCCTAGGACTATATAGGCTTGTCGCCGATAACCATGTGAGGGAGTGTATCGTTCGAAGACAACCACTACATGCATATGTATGGGCGTGCATGCATGTTTGAATACCATTTCACAACATTACTGTGGCGCGTGCATCGAAAATCATACAATCCCCACACAGAGCGAGATCGGTTCATGACGTGTCGTTGTACTAGCCACTTTGACTCGATGGGAGGCGCGTACACATGCATGTGCGTGTGCTCAAACTATATCATGTCATCCGAGAGTATGACCTATATATATACCGTATTACAAGCAAAAAAATAATCCCCTCCTAAGTCAAATTAACCTCTCTCATTGTTAGGCAAAAAGTAAAGATGGACCAAGCGGGCCCATAGAAGGAAAGCATCCATATCGCTGATAACCTCTTAAGTGGGTGCGAGAGGACAACCACCATCGCTTTGCATGTGGGCCAAACGTGCGTTGAATACCCAAAATGCACCACTTTAATGTGCCACATGCCTCAAAAACCGTAAAACCCACACGCAGAGCGAGGTTCATGAAGCGTACTACATATGAGGTCCCCTTCCCCCTCTTCGACGCATACTATATGCTCCTACCGTAATACAACCCAAAAAGAATCCTCCTCGATGGTGAAATTAATTAACCTCTCTCGATGTAGGTCAATGTGATGCATGCATCGACGATGGCCTCGTGGGCCCACAGATGGCAGTGTCACACGTGAGTGTCCTAGCTAGGATAACCACTGCCTACATGCATGTGGCCCAAAGAGGTGTTGTGTGATGTTTGAATAGCCAATTTCACAATTATGATGTGGCACATGCCTCGAAAACCGAAAAGTACAAACACGGAGTGAGGTGTACTTGTCCACGGACGCGCACGTATAGCATATATGCCAGTCCCCTCCCACCTCTTCGACGCGTAGTATATACCACCATAACACAAACAAAAAAGATTCTACCTTGCTGGTCAAATTAACCTTACTACCGGCTGTTCGTCAAAGTGATGGACGACGACCTAGAGGGCCCACAAAAAGCATCACACACGAGTATCAAGTGTCGTGTAGGACAACCATCGACTTCATGTGGCCAAAACATGTATCTATGAAAGGGTTGTGTAATGTTTTAAATAACAAATTCATGACTATGATGTGGCACCTGCCTAACAAAATGGCCAACCCACATGGTGGCTCACAACTCGTAGTGTACTGCGAGCCACCCGCCACCCCCCGAGACGCACACACACCCACACACACATACCGCGAATCCACCGCAACTATGATGCATGTTAAATTATCCCATAGTGAACATATGTTACCAAAGGAGGGATGTTCTAATTAAAAAAAGAGATCATTAAGAGGTTTTAGTACATTAATAGATTGATTTTGTATGGGTATAATGTGCAAAAATCAAATTTGAGCTACATGCGCACGTGACAGTGCACCTAAATGGATTGCAAAAACATATGTGAATCACTGGGTGCATGTTTACTCCTCGTGCAAGAAATTTCAAACATTGAGAATCTTGATTTTTAAATTCTAGTACATCCAAAACTTACTTGAAGTTCATGAAACTTATTGTGTTGTCATATGGATACCAATAAAAAGTGGCATTGTACATTTTTTGGTCAAATTTGAGACCAGTTTTGATGTAATCTTTATCTCATTACAAACGGGAGATTATTAATAATTGGGAACCAATATCCCAAACGAATTATTTATTCGAACCGTCAGCGTTAGATCAACAATGGATACGTGCCATGCTTCGGTCAATCAATAAAGCAACAACATTAATCATCCAAATAGAAAAACAATATACATGACGCCGTCGGATCACGGGTTCCGGCAAAACCCTTAAGGTTCAAACACTGGGGTGCGTGTGAAGATCTCCCCCCTATCGATCCGCGTCCTAACTTAGCCTAGGTCTCACGAACTAACTCGACGAACTCGCAACACAAAGGACACCAGATTTATACTGGTTTGGGCCACCATTGTGGTGTGATACCCTACTCCAGTGTGGTGGTGGTGGATTGCCTCTTGGGCTGAGGATGAATAGTATAAGGGGAAGAACAGCCTCCTCAGGTCGAGGTGTTCTTGTGCTTGGTGCACTTGTGTGGCTGGGGGTGACCTTGGATCCTCCCCTGCCTATGGTGATGGCTAGTCCTATTTATAGAGGCCCTGGTCCTCTCCCCAAATATTGAGCGGGAAGGGAGCCAATAACGTCCAATTTAAAAGGGGACAGTTAGTACAAGCTATCCTGACAAAAGGTGGTCTTCGCCTGCCAAAGGTTCTTGTGGTGACGCCGTCCTGGGATCCATGATGGCCTCGGTCTTGCCGTCCTTCTGGTCTTGGTCTCGTTGCACAAATATGAAAACCTTTGCTTAATGCGTCGGCACTCCGCCCCTGCGCTTTCCCCCTTGGCACCAAAGGGGAAACAAGGACGCTGCACGCGCTGGCACCCGCCTGGTCTCGATCGTCATGGCTTACGTCACAGAAACCTCACGAGGTTTGCCCAACCTTGAACTCTCCGCCCCTCATGAGCCGGCCTGATGAGGCTGCTCCTAAGGAGGTGTTGTGTCATCCGCCTTGTGAGGCTTGGCCCCTCACGAGGGTCTTGATTCCTTGTTGATGAAGATGGGCCGTACAGTCCTGCCAGCAAAGCCACGTCGTGGGCCGCAGGCAGGCAAGTCTGGGGACCCCTGTTCCCAGAACACCGATAGTAGCCCCCGGGCCCAAGGCGCGCTCGGGCTTGGCTTCGAGGCGAAGCCAAGGGTCAAGTGTGGAGCACCGCGGGCCCCTATAGCCTGCGACCTCGGTCGACACGTGGCGGTTGATTGGACATGGGCATCTCCGCTTCCCCACACTACCTTGATACCCGCCTGGCTAAACGGCCACCACGGTCTACACTGTTATTCTTCCATCGCTTGCGCCATTCTCCTCCAATTCCTCTGCTTCCCCCAGACTCTGATCCTCTTTCCAATCTGACCTTAGCTCTGCTCGCCCCATCGCCATGGCGCCGACGCAAGCAGATAAAGGGAAGAAGCCTCTGTCTTTGGCTAGTGCACCCCCGGCCGCCGAGCCCGCAGTAGTCCGATCGCGGGTGCTCAACGATGATGCCATGGGCAAGGTGCATCCCATGCTCGCATCCAGCTTCAATGAGTGGGGATAGATGGAGGCTTGGCCTACTTCCCGTGCTCGCATTGACCGGACGGCCACTGAGGTTGTAACACCCCGTATGTAACCTGCCACATTTGTATTCCAACTCTTGCCATCTCCGGCACTAAGTTATTGTATTTCCTTGTTGTCAGGTTTGTGTCTTCGTTGTTGTTTTGCCTTTGTCATGCATCTCATATCATGTCATCATTTGCATACGTGGTCGTCTCATGCATCCGAGCATTTTCCCTGTTGTCCGTTTTGCATACCGGCGCTCCTATGTCCTCCAGTGTCCCTTTCTACCTCTTCTCGTGTGCAGGTATTAAACGTTCTTGGATTGGACTGAGACTTTCCAAGCGGCCTTGGTTTACTACCGGTAGACCGCCTGTCAAGTTCCATGCCATTTGGACTTCGTTTGATACTCCAACGGTTAACCGAGGGACCGAAAAGGCCTCGTGTGTGTTGCAGCCCAACACCTCTCCAAAGTGGCCCAAAACCCACCTAAACCTCCTCCATCCTCTAGATCGTTTGATCACGATCGCGTGGCCGAAAACTATGCTCAATTTGGAGCCTCCTAGCTCCCTCTACCTCTATATATAGGTCCCTCCATGAAAATCCCGGGTCTCCTCCACCCCTAACCCTAAAAATCCGCTCGCGCCGCGCCGGACACGTCCGATTCCGACCAGACGAGACCACCGCTGCCAATTGCATCACGCCATGTGGCACCGCCGGCCGCCTTCCGCACGAGGCCAGCCGAGCCCGCAGCCGGCCCACGAGCCCATCTCCAGGCGCGCCGCCCGCGCCGCCTCGTCCCTTCGCCCACGCCGGCGAGCTCCCTGCTCCGGCCACCGCACGCCATCGCCAGCCTCGCCGCTCCGGCGAGGCACCGCCTGCACCGACACCGCGGCCACACCACCGCACGTCCCGGCGAGCTCCTCCAACGCCCCACTTCACCGGCGACCCTCCCGGATCCGGCTCCTCCTTCCTGCGGCGACCTCGGCCCAAGTCCGGCGACCTCGAAGATGTGGCCGGCGATCCTCGACATTCGCGGTGCTACAATACCCCGGCCAGATTTGGATCTAGATTTCGGATCGGTTGACTTCCCCTCCTAACCCTAATTTTATTTTGCATACTTCGTCAGCGCATAACTCTGCAACGATTTCTCCGATTCGTGCATGTAGCATATCGAAATGTTCGTCTCGACGAGTGCTTCATTTCATCTCATTGCATCATGTTCATTTGAGCTCATCTTGATGCCCTAAATGCCGTTGGAAGAGGGCTATGCAATGTTAGTTTCAGTTTCATATCAGCAAATGCACTTTTGTCATTTTTGCCATGATTGTTGTGTGCCTCCTATGATCTTGAGCCCTACATGAGTTTTGAAGTATGCCATGCCATATTTACAAGGGGTATGCCATGTATTTTTGTGATCTCTGTGGTGACTAGCACAAGCATGCAAAGTAGCTCACTTAATGTTGCTGATTTCAGGGACTTAGAATTTCACTAAGTCCTTTTCCTGCTGTAATTTTTATGCCATGTGTTCATGTTGCTACCAAGTGATCTATGCCTCTTTTGAGCATGATCAGTAAGGATGTTTTGTAGATATTGTGGTGCTCTATTCATCCATGTCTTTGTTTGCATTTATGGAGCACCCTAGCTTGAGTCAATCGAGCTCTACTTTCGCTATAAAATGTTCCTGGCAGAATGTTTACATGTTAAGCAATTTTGCCGAGCTTGTTGTAGTTGATCCGTGCATGCTATGATGTTGCTCTTGCCATGTTTAGCTTCCATGCGATGTCTACTTGCTGGGTGTATGCTTAGTTTATCATGCAATGCCTCATGGTGAGTGTATCGATGTCGTAAACATGCTTACTTAATATCTGTTTTGCCATGTTCCAGTTTTTCTTCTAAGTCTGAATCTGTTAACGATAATTGCTATGTTCACACGGTTGCCATTGTATTTTCTGATCCCTTTTAACTTATGGTCAGTAAGGGACTTTGGTTGTATGCTTTGAGTAACTTCATGCCATGCCTTGCTTTTCCATGATATGTTCCTGTAGCATGTAGTTATCTTGCTCTAAACATTGCTTCCTGATGTTAAATTCCTGACTCGTTGTTTATTTCATTAAGTCTGTAACGTGATATCTTTTGCACTTTTGCCATGCTTGTTTGAACCTGCTATTGAGTGAATTAGCCTTAGCTCAGTGTTCATCTTTTGTAAAGCATCTTGAGTGGATCCTTGCCATGTATTTTTTTTCTGTGTTAGAGTGTTGTAGCATGTTGTTCTTGATGCATTTAGATGGTCTCGTGCTGTTAATCGCAAATCGGTGTCATATTTGTTTTGCTTGTCATTTGCAAACAGTGCATCCGATTCCGGTGATATTTATATCGATTTAGATCGAAATCAACTCCTCTTTCCAGTGGAACTCTTGGTTTTCCATGTTGAGGCCAGGTTCAATCATTCCTTTCCAAATCATGCATATGCATCGCATATCGCATCCCGCATATCAAGACATGTTTTGCATGATGTTGTTTGTGCATTGCACGTGGTTGATTGTGTCTCCCTTTGCTTGTTCTTCTTGCTTGGGTAGAGCCGGGAGACGAGTACGTGATCGAGGAGCCCATTGAGTACGTTTACGAGGATCAAGTCAACTCGGAGAACTTTGCAGGCAAGATGACCATAGTCTTAAAATCACTTCTATCTTTGCTTGCTAGATGCTCGCTCTTTTGCTATGCTTATGCTACGATACCTACCACTTTCTTATCATGCCTCCCGTATTGCCATGTCAAACCTCTAACCCCCCTTGTCCTAGCAAACCGTTGTTTGGCTATGTTACCGCTTTGCTCAACCCCTCTTATAGCGTTGCTAGTTGCAGGTGAAGATTGGAGTTTGTTCCTTGTTGGAACATGTTTATTGTTGGGATATCATTATTATATCTTGTCTATTTTTTAATGCACCTATATACTTGGTAAAGGGTGGAAGGCTCGGCCTTATGCCTGTTGTTTTGTTCCACTCTTGCCGCCCTAGTTTCCGTCATACCAGTGTTATGTTCTTGATTTTGCATTCCTTACACGGTTGGGTTATAATGGGAACCCCTTGACAGTTCGCCTTAAATAAAACTCCTCTAGCAATGCCCAACATTGGTTTTACCATTTCCCACCTAGCCTCTTTTTCCCTTGGGTTTCCGGAGCCCAAGGGTCATCTTTATTAAACCCCCAGGCCAGTGCTCCTCTGAGTGTTGGTCCAAACTAGATCCCCTTGCAGCGCCACCTCGGGGAAACTCAAGGGCTGGTTTTAGTTGTATGGATTGCTTATCCGGTGTGCCCTGAGAACAAGATATGTGCAGCTCCTATCGGGATTTGTCAGCACATTCGGGTGGCTTTGCTGGACTTGTTTTACCATTGTTGAGATGTCTTATAACCGGGATTCCAAGTCTGATCGGATCATCTTGGGAGAAGGAATATCCTTCATTGACCATGAGAGCTTGTGATGGGCTAAGTTGGGACTCCCCTGCAGGGATTTGAACTTTCGAAAGTTGTGCCCGCGGTTATGGGCAGATGGGAATTTGTTAATGTCCGGTTGTAGAAAACCTGAAACTTAACTTATTTAAAATGAATCAACTGAGTGTGTGGCCATGATGGTCTCTTTTCGGCGGAGTCCGGGAAGAGAACACGGTCTCATGTTATGCTTGAACGTAGGCTATTCTGGGATCACTTCTTGATCATAGTTCATCGACCATGCCTTTGCCTTCTCTTCTCGCTCTCTTTTGCGTATGTTAGCCACCATATATGCTAGTCGCTTGCTGCAGCTCCACCTCATACTTTTACCCTTCCTATAAGCTTAAATAGTCTTGATCGCGAGGGTGTGAGATTGATGAGTCCCCGTGACACGCAATTTACTTCCAAACCAGATGCAGGGACCGATGATACCGCTCCAGGTGATTCGACTGAGCTCAAGTGGGAATTCGATGAGGACTCGGGTCGATTCTACGTTTCCTTTCCAGACGATTAGTAGTGGTGCCCAGTTGGGGCGATCGGGGACATTGTGGCATTTGGGGTTTATCTTCATTTTGGTTCCGTAGTCGGACCTTGAGTGTAACTGGATGAATGTAATGATATTTATGCTATTTGTGTGACGTGGCGAGTGTAAGCCAACTATGTTTTTTCCCTTATTTATTACATGGGTTGTTGTGAAGATTACCTCACTTGCGACATTGCTTTCAATGCGGTTATGCCTCTAAGTCGTGCTTCGACACATGGGAGATATAGCCGCATCGAGGGCATTACAGAGGTCCCCTTCTTCATCGACGCCCTCTGGGCCGGCTTGGTCCCTCCTTTCTCCGCCTTCCTCAACGTAGTGCTTTCCCATTACCAGATCCACATGGTGCACCTTGATCCCCAATCCGTGAACCCGCTTGCCGTCTTCGCCTCCATTTGCGAGGCCATGGTCGGCATTGCTCCTTCTGTGGCTCTTTTCTGCCACTTCTTCTCGCTGCACCTGATTGATCCTAGGCAGAGCTTCGGGTGCCTGAGCTTCCAGGCCGTGGCGGCAACGGCCGACGATGGGATTGACTTCGAGCTTCCACCATCCGCGAGCGGGTTCCGAACACGGTGGGTGTTTGTTGATGCTGGAGTGCTCAGCCCCCTGCTCTCTTCTCCGTCTGAGCCCGCCATTCCTAACTTCGGCTGGTGCCACTGAAGGCTCGCCAATCCATGCCCTGTCCCCGCCTAGATGAGGTTGAGATGGCTCAATGACCTTGGCGTGACTGCGCCTATGGTGGTGAGGGAGTTCGTCCGGCGCCGAATTGCTCCGCTTCAGCGCCACTCCCGGCCGATGTGGGCCTTGCTTAGCAGCCAGGACCACATGAGACTTTAGGAGTCTAAGCTCCCCCATGAGGTGTAGCGAACGGTGTTTGAGGACCTGACGGGCGTCCCGTTTCCGGACAACTTGCCGAGGAAGAGTTGTGTTTTGTACCGCTGCTCGAACAAGATGTCCTTCGTGGAGCAGATGCCCTCCTTCGACGAGTGGGGGTTGCGCCCATCTGGCCTCATGGAGCCCCACGAGAACCCCATCGTCGTGGTTCCTTTCCTTGACGCTGGCGCAGAGCTCGCTCCAAGGGTTGGTGCAGGGGGGCGTGCATGTAACACCCGGATGTAACTTGCCATATTTGTACTCCGACTCTTGCCATTTTTGGCTTTAAGTTATGAGATTCCCTTCGTGGTTGGGTTTTTGTCTTTGTTTTGCATTTTGTTCATGTCATGCATTTCATATCATGTCATCATGTGCATCTCATTTGCATACGTGTTCGTCTCATGCATCCGAGCATTTTCCCCGTTGTCCGTTTTGTAATCCGAAACTCCTACGTGCACCCAGCGTCCCCTTTTGTTCACTTTTCGTGAGCGGATGTTAGACATTCTCGGAATGGAGTGAGATTTGCCAAGCGGCCTTGTTACACCACCGGTAGACCACCTGTCAAATTTCGTGTCATTTGGAGTCCGTTTGATACTCCAACGGTTAACCAGGTAACCGTGAAGGCCTCGTGTGTGTTGCAGCCCAACACCACTCCAAAACGGCCCAATAACCCTTCCAGACCACTCCCATGTCCTCCGCCGTTGTTTCACAATCGCGTGGTCGAAAACTACACCTCATTTGGACAATCCTACATCCTCCTAGCTATAAATATGTGCACCCCCTCCGAAATTCGGGCGAAACTCTAGTCTTCCCCTTCCTTCGCGTGCCGGACACGTCCACTGCGCCGCCCGGCGAATCCCGCGCTGCCACGTGGCAGAATGCAGCCGCCCATTGCCACCGGCCCGTGAGCCCGTGTCGAGCCCGCCGAGTCCATCCGTCGCTGCCCCGCGCCCGCTTCACCCCGCGCGCCCCGCGCCTCGCCGCACCGACCACCTCCGCCGCCTCGCCGCACCAGCTTCACCGCCGCCGCCCGGAGAGCTCCGGTCGCCGCTGCTCCTCCGCCGTCCTGGTCTGCCGCTTGCACCACCCCTCACCAGATCCGGCCTCCTCCGCACTCGATCCTTCCTCCTCCGCCCCGGATCCGCCGCCCCAAGCCCGCCGTCGTCTCCCTCCTCTCCGGCAGCGTCTCCGGCCGACTCTCCAACGAACCTCGACATCCGGCCCCGCGAACCCTAGATCTGAGGTTGACCCTGAAATTTCCCTAAGTCCTTTTCCTCTACTACTTTTTATGCTCTGTTCATCATGACATAACTTCATGACCATTGCTCCGTTTTGTGCGCATGAGATATCAAAATGTTCATCATGATGTGCTCTTCATTTCATTGCTCTGTGACATGCTTGTTTGAGTCCATCTTGATGCCCAAATCACTGATGCAAGAGTGCTATAAAATGTTAGCTCCTGTTACTTATCTGTTTAGGGTGATTTGTCATTTTTGCCACATTTGTTGTGTGCTGCTTATGGGCATGAGCTCTACATGTGTTTTGATCTATGTCATGCCATATTTTCAGGGGTGCTTGCCATGTATTTTTGTGATCAATGTGGTGACTAGCACAAGCACGCAAAGTAGCCTTCGTGTTATTGCTGATTTCAGGGACTTAGGATTTTACTAAGTCATTTTCCTGCTGTTATTTTTATGCCATGTAACCATGATGCTACAGTGAGATCCATGATTGTTTTGAGTTGCTTCAGTAATGATGATTTGGACATATGGTTATGCTTTATCCATCCATGCCAATGTTTGCAATTATGGAGTGCCCTAGCATGACTTAATATTGCTCTACTTTTGCTATAAAATGTTCCTGGCAGATTGGTTACATGTTAATCAATTTTGCCATGGTTGTTGTAGTTGATCCAAGCATGCTATGAACTTGATCTTGCCATGGTTAGCTTAATGAACATGTCTTCTTGCTATTGCTATGCTTGTTTTGTTATGCAAGGCTTTGTGATGAGTGATTTGAGCTTGCAAAGATGCCTTCATAATTCTGTTTATGCCATGCTCTGTTTTCTGCTAAGTCTGAATTTGGTAATAAAACGTGCTATGTTTACATGGGAGCCATCATATATTCTGTGCCTTTTTGCATTTTGTTCATGTCATGCATTTCATATCATGTCATCATGTGCATCTCATTTGGATACGTGTTCGTGTCATGCATCCGAGCATTTTCCCCGTTGTCCGTTTTGCAATCCGACACTCCTACGTGCACCAGCGTCCCCTTTTGTTCTCTTTTCGTGAGTGGGTGTTAGACATTCTCGGAAGGGACCGAGATTTGCCAGGCGGCCTTGTTAAACCACCGGTAGACCGCCTGTCAAATTTCGTGCCATTTGGAGTCTGTTTGATACTCCAACGGTTAACCGGGTAACCATGAAGGCCTCGTGTGTGTTGCAGCCCAACACCCCTCCAAAACATCCCGATAACCCTTCCAAACCACTCCCATGTCCTCTGCCACCGAATCATGATCGCGTGGTCGAAAACTACACCTCATTTGGACACTCCTACCTCCTCCTAGCTATAAATATGTGCACCCCCTCCAAAATTCGGGTGAAACCCTAGTCTTCCTCTTCCTCCGCGCGCCAGACACGTCCACCGCGCCGCCCGGCGAATCCCACACCGCCTCGTGGCAGAACGCCGCCGCCCACCGCCGCCGGCCCGTGAGCCCGCGTCGGGCCTGCTGAGCCCATCCGCCGACGCCCCGCGTCTCGGAACACCGTCGCCCGCCGCCTCACTGCACCGGCCACCTCCTCCGCCTCGCCGCACCTGCTTCGCCGTCGCCGCCCGGAGAGCTCCAGTTGCCGCCGCTCCTTCGCCATCCTTGTTCACCGCCCGCGCCGCCCCTCACCGGATCCGGCCTCCTCTGCACCCGATCCGGCCTCCTCCGCCACGGATCCGCCGCCCCAAGCTCACCGTTGTCTCCCTCCTCTCCGGTAGCGTCTCCGGCTGACTCTCCGATGAACCTCGACATCCGTGCCCCGCGAACCCTAGATCTGAGGTTGACCCTAAAATTTCCCTAAGACCTTTTCCTCTGCTACTTTTTATGCTCCGTTCATCATGACATAACTTCATGAATGTTGCTCCATTTTGTGCGGATGAGAAATCAAAATGTTCATCATGATGTGCTCTTCATTTCATTCCTTTGTGACATGCTTGTTTGAGTCCATCTTGATGCCCAAATCACTGATGCAAGAGTGCTATAAAATGTTAGCTCCTGTTACTTGTCAGTTTAGGGTGATTTTTTATTTTTGCCACATTTGTTGTGTGCTGCATATGGGCATGAGCTCTACATGTGTTTTGATCTATGCCATGCCATCTTTTCAGGGGTGCTTGACATGTATTTTTGTGATCAATGTGGTGACTAGCACAAGCATGCAAAGTAGCCTTCATGTTATTGCTGATTTCAGGGACTTAGGATTTCACTAAGTCATTATCCTGCTGTTATTTTTATACCATGTAACCATGATGCTACAGTGAGATCCATGATTGTTTTGAGTTGCTTCAGTAAGGATGATTTGGACATATGGTTATGCTTTATCCATCCATGCCACCGTTTGCAATTATGGAGTGCCCTAGCATGATTTAATATTGCTCTACTTTTGCTATAAAATGTTCCTGGCAGATTGGTTAAATGTTAATCATTTTTGCCATGGTTGTTGTAGTTGATACAAGCATGCTATGAACTTGATCTTGCCATGGTTAGCTTCATGAACATGTCTTCTTGCTATTTATATGCTTGTTTTGTTATGCAAGGCTTTGTGATGAGTGATTTGAGCTTGCAAAGATGCCTTCATAATTCTGTTTATGCCATGCTCTGTTTTCTGCTTAGTCTGAATCTGGTAATAAAACTTGCTATGTTTACATGGGTGCCATCATATCTTCTGTGCCTTTTTGGCTGATGATAAGTAAGGATCTTTTGTTCTATGCTTTGAGTAGATTCATTCCATGCCTTTGTTTGCTATGTTCTTTTCCTGTAGCATTTTGTTTGCTTGATCTAAACATGGCTTCCTGATGTTATTTTCTGGCATTTTAGTATTTTCACAGTCTGTGAAGCTGATACCTTTTGCACTTTTGCCATGCTTGTTTGAACCTGCTCTTGTGTGATTTAGCCATAGCTCAGTGTTCATGTTTTGTCAAGCATCTTGGGTAGATCACTGCCATGTGCTTTGTGGCTATGTTGGAGTGCAGTAGCTTAGTTTCTTGTTCCATTCTAGATGGCATCATGCTATTAATCGCAGAATTGTGCCATTATTGTTTTGCTTTCCATTTGCAAACCGTGCATCCGATTCCGGTGATCTTTATATCGATTTCGACCGAAATCATCTCATCTTTTTAGCAGCACACTTTGTTTGCCAAGTTGATGCCTTGTTAATCCTTTTCCTTCCGGAGCACGCACATGCATTGCATATCACATCTCGCATATCATGCCATCTTTTGCATCATGTTGCTTGCGCATTGCACCGTGATTGATTGTTGGTCCTTTGGTTGTGTTCTTGCGTTGGGTAGATCGGGGAGACGAGTACGTGATCGAGGAACCTGTTGATAATGCTTACGAGGATCAAGCTTTTGACAACTCTGAGAACTTTGCAGGCAATATGAGCATACCCTCGAAATCACTTTTATCATTGCTTGCTAGTTGTTCGCTCTATTGCTATGTCGCGTTTCCTACCACTTGCTATATCATGCCTCCCATATTGCCATGTCAAGCCTCTAACCCACCTTTCCTAGCAAACCGTTGTTTGGCTATGTTACCGCTTTGCTCGGCCCCTCTTATAGCGTTGCTAGTTGCAGGTGAAGATGAAGTTTGTTCCATGTTGGGACTTGGATATTGTTGGGATATCATTATTATATCTTGTTTACTTTAATGCATCTATATACTTGGTAAAGGGTGGAAGGCTCGGCCTTATGCCTGGTGTTTTTTCCACTCTTGCCGCCCTAGTTTCCGTCATACCGGTGTTACGTTCCTTAATTTTGCGTTCCTTACACGGTTGGGTGATAATGGGAACCCCTTGACAGTTCGCCTTGAATAAAACTCCTCCAGCAAGGCCCAACCTTGGTTTTACCATTTGCCACCTAAGCCTTTTCCCTTGGGTTCCGCAGACTCAAGGGTCATCTTTATTTTAAACCCCCGGGCTAGTGCTCCTCTGAGTGTTGGTCCAAACTAGAGCACCGTGCAGGACCGTCCCTTGGCAACTTGGGTTATGTTGGTTCCTGTACGCTTAGCTTATCCGGTGTGCCCTGAGAACGAGATATGTGCAGCTCCTATCGGGATTTGTCGGCACAGCGGGTGGTCTTGCTGGTCTTGTTTTACCATTGTCGAAATGTCTTGTAACCAGGATTCTGAGTCTGATAGGGTCTTCCTAGGAGAAGGAATATCCTTCGTTGACCGTGAGAGCTTGTGTTGGGCTAAGTTGGGACACCCCTGCAGGGTTTTGAACTTTCAAAAGTCGTGCCCGCGGTTATGGGCAGATGTGAATTTGTTAATATCCGGTTGTAGAGAACTTGACACTTAACTTAATTAAAATGAATCAACCGCGTGTGTAGCCATGATGGTCTATTTTCGGCGGAGTCCGGGAACAGAACACAGTCACGTGTTATGCTTGAACGTAAGTAGCTTCAGGATCACTTCTTGATCACTATTAGCTTCTCGATCGTGCTTTGCTTCTCTTCTCGCTCTCTTTTGCGTAAGTTAGCCACCATATATGCTAGTGCTTGCTGTAGCTCCACCTCACCACCCTTCCCTACCTTTAAGCTTAAATAGACTTGATCACGAGGGTGTGAGACTGATGAGTTCCCGTGACTCACAGATACTTCCAAACAGATGCAGGTGCCGATGATGCCAGTGCAGGGGACGCTACCGAACTCAAGTGGGAGGTCGACAAGGATTTGGGCCGTTACTATGTTTCCTTTCCAGATGATCAGTAGAGGAGCCCAGTTGGGACTATCGGGGATCTAGCATTTGGGGTTGTCTTTCTTTTATTTGGTTCCATAGTCGGACCTTGATTGTATTCTGGATGATGTATGATATATTTATGTATTGTGTGAAGTGGCGATTGTAAGCCAACTCTTTATCCCTTTCTTATTCAGTACATGGGATGTGTAAATATTACCCCTCTTGCGGCATGCCTACCATGCAGTTATGCCTCTAAGTCGTGCCCCGACACGTGGGAGATATAGCCGCATCATGGGTGTTATAGGGGCGTGCACCATTGGGGGCCGATAGTGAAGGTGCCGAGATGCTGATGCCGCCTAGGGCTCCTGAAGCATCGACCTCGGGGTCCCCTGACTCTTGCCCTCGGGCGGCGGTTGAAGGGGCGGTGCAGCCCGCATCTCTCGCGGCCAGGGCTCCTGAGGCCTTGGCTACTCACTGTGAGGTAGAGCCGGCCAGCTCTCCTCAGCCTGGCGCTTCTGAGGCTGCCCCTCCGAGCACTTCTCCAGCCGCACCTCGCATCGGCCTCCATGTACAGCGCTTCGGCCGGCTGTGCGTGGACTTCGCATAACTCCGCAAGAGAAAAGGGTCCCCAAGCTGCGGCAGCGGTACCTTCGGGCCGTTGAAACGGAGGAAGTATATCGCCGTTGACGAGTAAGTACCTTATCTTGGTGATCTTCTATGTGCTGCTTTCCTTCCTGACGATCGTCCCCTCAGGACCCCTTCTGCCAAGGCCGTAAAATCTCTTGAGAAGCATCTCCATCTCATCTCGTTGCACACACCAAGCTCGAGCGCCGCAGGCTCGTGCGCCGCACACGGCACTGGGTCCACCGCGGGAGTTGGCCCGTCGTCAGGGCATCTTGATCTCGCGCCTTCGCTGTCCTTCCTTCGCGGCCTGGCTTAGAGCGCGTCAAGCGTGCCAACGTCTCCTCCCTGATCACTACCGGCGGCTGGCTGGCTTCGATCCTGGGGTCCTCTTCAAGCAGCGGGCCCCGTTTAGTTCGGGCCCCTCGCGAGACCCAGTCGGTGCTTGGGGCAGCGCCGACCCCCTGCCCCTGCTGAGAGGGGACGTACCGCGTCGGGCGTCACCCACAGCCCCCGTAGTGGAGGGCGAGATGAGCCGTGTGCTCGAGTTCGAGCACGGGCAAAGCGTTGCTCGTCATGAGCTCTTCCAAGAGGCGATGAGCACGATGAACTGACTCGGTGAAGAACTTGAGGGTGTCGATGTGTGCCTCAGGGCCGAGGGTCTTCGGTTGGCGGAGGAGTGGCACAAGCTGAAGGTGGCCATCAACCTCGGGCGCCACCAGCGTGAGCTGGACAACAGGAAGGCCGAGGCTTCTCTGGAAGCCTCCCGTGAGGCCTGCTCCCGAGCTCTAGAGGCGGCTCGGGAAGCTGACCGCCATCGCGAGGCCACGGAGAAACGTGCATGGGAGCTCCAAGCGTGGAGCGCCGTCTTGGATCAGTAGGTGGAGGCGCGCAGGGCTGCTCTTGTGTCGTTAAGGGGGTCGCCCACCGAGGAGGAAGAGATCCGGAAGCGCAAGGGGTGCTGGCGCTGGAAGCCGTGGAGCACAGCCTTGAACTCAAACGGCTGGAGACGAGGGAGCGCCAGGTTGCTCAGGCGAAGGACGACGTTGGTGCGCGCGAGGTCAGGGCCCAGGAGGAGGTCGACCGCCGTGTGGCCGAGGCTCGCGCGGATCTTGAGAGCCGGCACAACTTGAAGCTGAAGCCCGTGGAAGCTGGGGCCGCTGGTAGGACTGCTGCCCTCAAGGCCAGGTTGGTCGAGGTGCAGTGGCGCAAGGAGGCCACCGCATCAGCCCTGTCCTCGGCGCAGGCTGAGCTGGTTTCATCCCGCGCCGAGCTGCTCTCTCTTCAGTAGCGGGTCGCTGATGCCGAGTCCGTCGCGTGGCAGAACAGGGACGAAGTGCTTGAGCGGCGGACGTTGGAGCGTGTGCACGCCCCCATGCTCGAGGACCTCAGGAACAGGGCCATCACCGCCCTGGGCCATATTTGCGATGAGAATGCTCCTCACCCCATGGAAATGACTACGCCAACCACCTCCGCTTCTTTGGGGATGTGGTGACGCGCCTGTAGAACCGTTCCGAGAGGGCTCGCCAACTTGTTGAGGAGAGGAGTCACAGTCTGCTCGGCCGTGCGTTCTCCTGTGTCTTATGACACCTTTGGAACATTGACCCCAACTTCGATTTTGACGCCGCCATTGCTTCCGTATTGGAAGCCATCCGGGGCGATCTGGCGCGATGGGTTGAAGACAATGTGGATGCGCTGGTCAGGGCCTTTTCTTCTAACGACGACGGGGTAGTGGTCGTGTCAGACGAAGGCGTCGTTGTTGACAAGGGCGACACCGACGCTGGTGAAGGTGGAGGCGACGCCAACGATGGCGACAGCGATACCACCGTGCATCCGAAGATGATATGGGAGACACGGCGAGCGACATATCTGGCTGATTCCTTGTTCCCCTGCCATTAACCCTGTGAAAACTTGGGCGTGGCCCCGGAAGATTGTAAGAGCATTTTGAAAGGGGGAGCCCCTCATGTAAACAATCATAGCTTTTATCCTTCTGTGTCAAATTGAGTACGCGTCTTCACGAGCTTACGCATGCCGGGGCAAGGTTGCTGTTGCGGTTTACCTTAGCCGGGACGAGCCCAAAACCGGCCTGAGAGATTGTGGCTTTTTGAGGAGCTCCTGAGGAGTTTGTCGACCCTCCCAAGGGGGCCGCGTGATAAGCAAGCGCCAGCCACGGCTTGGCGCGTGCATGGCTTGTGTGCTTCATGCCCTGCCCGGCTCGTGAGGGGCCTGTGAGGGAGGAGTGACTGGCGCGATCTCCAAAATAAGGCAAGAACTAGACTGCGAGAAATAGCTCGAACGAGAAAAGGCGTCCCCCCGGGCACATCAAATAAAATTCAACTTCAACTTAAATCCAAATCCTGAAGGCAGGGTTACAAAAAAGAGATCCGAAGCAAATGGCCGCGTCTGGCGCCTAGTCTAGTCTTCGACGTCTTCTCACCAGCACGGAGCTAAGTGCTGCCACTGGGCGTGGGAGGGAGCCCCCGAGGACCGAGGGTGACTCTCCTGAGGCTCCGGGGCGTGTACAGCCCCACTCATTATTACCTGAGAGTGTCACGGGCGGCGATCTTCATAGGCGTGAGCCTTACTTCGTATAGCCTGACGAGGGCCCCGCCTTGCGCCACCCCCTACCACCGCTGGGACGACCGGAAACCAGGACGACCCAACGAGGGCAGAGGGGACGCCAGCGGCACCCTCGACGACCACGGGTCCCTTTCCGGGGAAAGGTCGCCGTCGCCACCCCGGCAGAGGGCCTACCTTCGGGCGTTGCCTTGCTCCGTGCAACACAGGGAGGGGCCTTGCTCCTGGCCCCTTCCACGCAGCCCCCCGCGTGTCTCTCCTATCTTGGAGGACATTGCCTTGCCGGAACCATCGTTTGGCGCCGTGAACTGATTCATCTATGACTCATGGTTAGCGTAAGCTTGCCCCTGAGGGATTAATGGTACCCTATATCTGTCGTCGATGGCGTGACCGCGGGGCTCTCTAGCGGCTCCTGTAAGGCTTCAGCTCCTAACGCCTCCTCCTCCCATCCTGGCTCGAGGAACGAGCCGGGGTCGTCCTTCAGCTTGTACTCCTGATCCATCATGCAGGGCATGTAGGCCTCCGAGGCCGCTGCCCCGAAGACCTCGCCGAAGTGCCCCATGCTCCATGTCGCTCGGCCCGTCACGCTGTCCTGAGGATGGCGGGGCGGGGCTCCGATGAGGCCGTGTGCGAGGACGCTCGTGCCCGCGCCCATCCGAGGCGGTCGGATGCAAGGGGGCGCCTTCCGCCGTGGAGCGTGCTATTGTCGACGAAGCCCCCAGGACTTGACAATTGATTTTGAATGACCTACATATGTTTGTGCCATTATTTTCTTTATGATTGGTATGTACATAGACGAATGTGCTTAAAAATCAAACCATAATCTCTGGATATGTATAAATAAATAGCCATAAATTCCTAATCCTACTTCACAACATGTAAACATTGATTTGATGCCAAATTTGTTTTACTATTTGTATAGGTGTTGTCTCACGATGTGGACAAAGAGGATGAAGATGGCCAGATGAGGTACAAGAGGCAAATCCTGAGGGAGCTTTATGCGGGAATGCATAACAGGCGTATTACGGCCTGGAACGGCGGCTATCGATGCCCACTTTGCAACCACAAGCTTCATGACGGGTATGTAAGTGTTCTGGCGCATGCAAGAGGACGGGCCATTGGCTCCTTCAAGCAGAAGTATTCTCGCAGGGTGGCGCACGGCATGTATGCCGACTACCTGGAGAAGCTTCAGGATCGTGCCGGCGTGTGAGATGAGATGTGGGATCGAACTATGTACGCTTGAGTATGCTTAATGACAGTTGAACTATGTACTTATGGTTGATCTATGCTTGTCTACGCTTATTATCTATGTCTGAGTATGTTTAATCTATGTTTACTTATGTCTAAATGTGGGATATGGATGCAATCAGTTCTGTTGATGGAATCTACCTCCGTCCTAGTTTACTGGTCCCCTTTGTAATTTGTGTTTAATTTTTACCAAAGATTTAACTGACAAAATGTTAGTGCAGGTCAACAAAAATTATATCGTTGGATGCATATTTGAACATAATGTTCAATGATATCATTTTTTGTTACATGCATAAAAGTTTCTTAGTTAAATATTTGGTCGAAATTTGGTACAAATTACAAAGGGGACCAATAAACCAGGACGGAGGTAGTACGTCAATCACACACGGTTCCCAAAATTGAAACCATGTGCGATGACTTTCATTTTGCCTGTTGTGTCAATCACACACGGTTGGCTCTAGCAAACCGTTGCCTCCGAAATTCTTTGTAGGACAGAAAACCCTCATCTCCCAATTCAAAAAAGTAAAAAAGAAAACCCTCACCATCCCCACGTCACAAAAACCCTCACCCTGCCCGCCACCCCTCTGGTCCGCATTCACACCTGCACAAGCTCCTCCATGTCTATGCATGGCACCGCCTATCGCGGAGGTAACCACTTAGCTCCCCGCCCACCGCCGCCAGCCTACTGGCAAAGCCCACCGCATTTCGCCACTTCCGACTGCCGCCGCCTATCGCCATCGACTTTCTCGACGCTGCTCGCAGTCGACCCAGCTCCGCTTGGTTGGCGAATCTGCCGTACCAAGGGTTCTTTCTCATGGACAACAAGTTATCTAATTTAACGAGATATTATCTCATATCTTATCCCTGTTCATCTGCCTCCTTTAATCACCCAGCCAAAATCACCGTGAATTCATTTTTATTCGAGCTGATTTGAGGGTTTTCTTCCATTCATAGAGTGTACAGTGCACGGACACATCAGGACTTTGCAGCCTCCGCCGGACATTCCAGCTGACTTGAGGGTGCGTGTGGTATGTTCAATCTCACCCTGAATGAGTTGGCATTGCCTACTTTCCTAAACATATTCTAAATATTGCTACATTTGGATAAAAGGTGTCATGTGCACCATATACGTCAAAGGGGATTTTTCCCGTCTTCTTTCTATATTAGGCAAATTAATGATGTATTGTTCTTTCGATTACTCTCATATTTCCATGACATCATGTTTACCCTATCTGTTTAATTATAGATTAATGTCCTTCGATTTCATTGTTCTTTCGATTACTCTCATATTTCCATGACATCATGTTTACCCTATCTACTTAATTATAGATTTTTGTTCTTCGATTTCAACTGTTGTATAGTTCTTTCAATTTGGGCCCACATTTGCATGTTACCATATTTTCTTTAACAATCCTACCATTTTCTTTGGCGCGTCCCTTGCTGTGCAACAGAATCTGTAGTGCACAATGTTTCCCTTTACATAAATCAAGACTGCAGGGATGTCATACTGAACACAAACCATGGATTTACAATCGTTGCTACTATAAGACTTGATGAATGTGGTGACTCCTATTTTGGCACTAGCCTTTGGAATGAAATTTCTAAGTTTTATGTACTGAAACCTAGCACTATAATTGCACTGCACATAAAAGGGCCTGGTCATGAGATACATGCTAACTTCCCCGACGATATCATCTGTCCGGACTTTGTTGGAAGTAAGCTTTCTTTTCAAGTATCTGCATGTTGACTTACCCAGCAATATCAAATGAATTGTGTAGTATATAAGCAACCAATTGTTATTCCATTTTCTTACTATATTCCTACCTAATAACTTTTAGCTACCAATACACTTTTCTATTGCCCTGTTTTAACTAAATTTTTCCTGTAGTCCTGCTTCTATCAGAAAGTACCGCTGACAAGGAGACTCCGGAGGTGGAGAATAGGGCTGCCAACAAGCAGAGGCGGGCCGAGCAAGAACCGCAAGCGACTCCAGCAGGCCTAGACTTCATCAGCAACCTCCCCGATGATATGTTGACAGTCATCATCTCCCTCCTCCTAATCAAATATGGGGCGCACGCAACCGTCCTTTCTTGGCGGTGGCGCCCCCTATGGAACTCCACCCCTCTCGACCTCATCGACACCCACGAGCTCTGCCATGGCTATCGCAAAAGCTTGGATGCGTCCTCCCAGATCCTCGGCAGTCACCTTGGCCCAACCAGAGGCCTTAGAATGGGAAAGTTCCGTTTCAATGGCAAGGGCAAAGCCAAGCTTGCCGACTGGTTTCGATCCCCCACCGTAGATCAGCTCAAGGAGCTCACTTTTGATGATGGGCATATGCGCTCGCTGTGCGTCGCCAAGTTCAGGAACTGCTATCCCCCTTAATGATTGATACGTGTCCAACGTATCTACTTTTCCTAACGCTTTTCCTCTTGTTTTGGACTCTAGTTTGCATGATTTGAATGAAACTAACCCCGGACTGACGCTGTTTTCAGCAGAACTACCATGGTGTTGTTTTTGTGTAGAAATATAAGTTCTCGGAATGGGACAAAACTTTGTGAGGAATTTTTATATAATATATAAGTATTTATGGAACCAAGACCTACCGGAGAGGGGTGCTACCTCTTGAGCATGCGTTGGTTTTCCCTTGAAGAGGAAAGGGTGATGCAGCAAAGTAGCGTAAGTATTTCCCTCAGTTTGTGAGAACCAAGGTATCAATCCAGTAGGAGACAAATCACAAGTCACCTAGCACCTGCACAAACAATCAAGAACCTTGCAACCAACGCGAAAAAGGGGTTGTCAATCCCTTCACGGTCACTCGCAAAAGTGAGATCTCATAAAGATAGTAAAATAAATATTTTTGGTATTTTTTTGTATATCTTGGAAAGTAAAGATTGCTAAATAGTAAACAAGATGCGATGTAAGTAAAACAGATGCAATATAATAAGAAAGAGACCCGGGGGCCGTAGGTTTCACTAGTGGCTTCTCACAAGATAGCATGTATTACGGTGGGTGAACAAATTACTGCCGAGCAATTGATAGAAAAGCGCATAGTTATGAGAATATCTAAGGCAATGATCATGAATATAGGCATCACGTCCGTGTCAAGTAGATCGAAATGATTCTGCATCTACTACTATTACTCCACACATCGACCACTGTCCAGCATGCATCTAGAGTATTAAGTTCATAAAAACAGAGTAACGCATTAAGAAAGATGACATGATGTAGCGGGATAAACTCAAACAATATGATATAAACCCCATCTTTTTATCCTCGATGGCAACAATACAATACATGCCTTGCTGCCCCTACTGTCACTGGGAAAGGACACAGCAAGATTGAACCCAAAGCTAAGCACTTCTCCCATTGCAAGAAAGATCAATCTAGTAGGCCAAACTAAACCGATAATTCAAAGAGACTTGCATAGATATCAAATCATCCATATAAGAATTCAGAGAAGAACCAAATAGTATTCATAGATAATCTTGTTCATAAACCCACAATTCATCGGATCTCGGCAAACACACCGCAAAAGAGTATTACATCTAATAGATCTCCAAGAACATCGACGAGAACTTTGTATTGAGAATCAAAGAGAGAGAAGAAGCCATCTAGCTAATAACAATGGACCCGAAGGTCTATGGTAAACTACTCACGCTTCATCGGAGAGGCCATGGTGTTGATGTAGAAGCCCTCCGTGATCGATTCCCCCTCCGGCAGATCGCCGAAAGATCCCCCAAGATGGGATCTCACGGGTACAGAAGGTTGCAACAGTGGTTAAATGGTTTCGTGGCTCCCTGTTATGTTTCTAGGGTATAAGAGTATATATAGGCGGAAGAAGTACGTCGGTGGAGCTACGAGGGGCCCACAAGGGTGGGGGCGCGCATATCCCCCTGGGCATACCCTCCTGCCTCATGGCTGCCTCATGGCGTTCTAGACTTCAACTCCAGGTCTTCTGGTTTGCTTTCAGTCCAAGAAAGATTATCCCGAAGGTTTCATTCCGTTTGGTATTCCTTTTCTGCAAAACTCTAAAATAGGCAAAAAACAGAAAACTGGCACTGGGCCTCCAGTTAATAGTTTAGTCCCAAAAATAATATTAAAGAGAATATTAAACCCATTAAAAATCCAAAACAGATAATATAATAGCATGGAACAAGAAAAAATTATAGATACGTTGGAGATGTATCAAGCATCTCCAAGCAACTCACCACTACAACGAGGGCACCCATGATGCGGAGGCCTCGCCCTCTTCCATGTCCATGGAGCCAATCGTCATCGATATCTTAGAAAATGAGGAGTAGCTTGTCTTATTAGCTCACTATAAGGACCCGTGTTCAGTTTGCTAGCTACTTCCTTTCCTTGACAAATTTTGTGCTATCTACTTTTACCATGCAATCTTCCGCTATAGTGTATATGTTCTATATGTCGTGCAATGTGGTGTTCAATTAACTTCTTGGTTCAATTCTGTAAATGTGATGTTCAATTCTTAAGGGTGCACTATTTCCAAGTTGTTAAGCATGCTTGGTTTGGTTAACTGTATGATCTTCTATTAGGAGTATGTTATATTGTTCAATTGGTGATTAGTTAATTGCTTGTTTCATTTGTTGTGGCTTGGTTCACTTGTTGTGGTGTTTAGTTAACTGCTTGGTTCAATTCTGCAATGCGATGTTCAATTGTTGTGGGTGCATTCTGTTATTGTATACCATGTGAGGAATAAATCGAATTTGGTTGTACTAAATACATGAGAAACAAATACAATGCTATGTTTCCAAGTTGTTAAGCATTCTTGGTTTGGTTAACTGTTTGATCTTCTATTAGGAGTATGTTATATTGTGCAATGTGGTGCTCAGTAACATTTGGTTCATTTGTTGTGGTGTTTAGTTAACTGCTTGGTTCAATTTTGCAATGCGATGTTCAATTGTTGTGGCTGCATTCTCTTATTGTATACCATGTGAGGAATAAATCGAATTTGGCTGTACTAAAAACATGAGAAACAAATACAATTGCTCTATTTCCAAGTTGTTAAGAATGCTTGGTTTGGTTAACCGTCTGATCTTGTAATAGGAGTATGTTATATTGGAATGTGGTGCAAAGTTAACGTTTGGTTCATTTGTTGTGGTGTTTAGTAAACTGCTTGGTTCAATTCTGCAATGTGATGTTCAATTGTTGTGGCCGCATTCTGTTATTGTATACCATGTGAGGAATAAATCAAATTTGGCTGCACTTAATACATGAGAAACATATACAAGTGTTGTTTTTCCTAGTTCTTAATCATGCTTGGTTTGGATAAATGGGTTTTCCATGTGGCTTGAATTAATCTGATTAATCTGCAATGTGCTTATTTATCATCAACATATGTTACTGATAGCATGCGAACCCTTACTTAACCTGATTACTAACTACCTTATATGTGTTGCAGGGAAGAAATGAGAAGCATTGAGGTTTACAAGATGGTACTAACTATTATACCTTGCCTTTTTGTATTCCTTTGCCCCATTTCCAATATAGAGAAGATATTTATGCACATCCTTGTTTTCAGGCTTCACTGATGATTACCTCTCAAACCACCTCTGTGGTCAGGAGGCGAGGAAAGTTTTCATACAACACCCACGGTTCAATATTGAATTGTTCCTGAAGAGGTCGAAGGATGGACGGTCAATGATCCACAGGCACTGGCCTAAAGTTGCAAAGACCTTCAACATGAATGAAGGCTCAATATTCATCTTCCACTTCAGCAGTTTTCCAGATGAGATGCATCTCTCTATGTACGTTCTATGATGCTAATTTTGAAAGGTTCTAGATGTTGCATGTGAAACTTGCTACTGTTGCAGTTGTGTAATGGGGTAGCTGAGTGCTGAAGCTATATCATGTTGTACTCCGATGTATTTCAATTATGAAATCCTGCTTCCTTGATATGGAAATGGAATATATTATGTGCTTAATATGAATGTCAATTAGATTAGTAAATGGATTATTAATAATAGGGCAATTAGCCCGCTAATTGGGATTTCCTATTGCAAACGGTTAATGAGAAAACACTGTGGGCGATGACCTCAGGCAACGCACAGAGTTTCTAGGAATAAACCGTGTTGGATCAATGAACACAACATTCTTTTTAAAATTGTTTGCGTTATGCCACCTTGCGCAAATGTTTTCCTTGTAGCGACTGTGTGGGATGTATATACGAACGGAAATGTTTAGCGGGGACTCACTGTGTGGGATGTACTTGCGATAAGAGACAATTTCGCCGTATAATTGCATTTTTTAGCACTACTGTACGTATTTCCGTATTTGAGCACTAGCCGGTCGCACACGACCTCATTTTGCCGAGCGTGTGTGCCAGGAGGGAATATCCCCAACGGTTTCTGGGTCATATGGGAAGGACCCCCCTATCGCCCACACTGACTTGGCGACGGTTCCGAATGCCGTCACGGAAAGGGGTTAAAACCGTTTGTTTAGGACCAACGCGCACCAGTGCATGTTCCAAAGTTAAAATAGTTCCATTGACCAAAAGAGGTGGTGAGCCTAACAAATCTATCATAGCATTATAAGAATCAAAAGTATGGCTTCCCAAGAAATTCCCTCCGGTAATGGTGTCAAGAACATATCTGTTCCAAGGAGTGATGCCTACGTAAAAATTGTGGAGAAGAACAGAAGTAGATTTCTTTCTAGTAGATCTATTTTGAGCATTGCAAATTCTATACCAAGCATCTTTTAGGTTTTCTCCCTCCCTTTGTTTAAAATTAAGAACTTCATTATCGGGAGTATTAACAATGATAGGAGGACTAGCCATGAAGGCAAGACAAACGATCTAACACACGGATGCACAAGAAGCAAGCGAAAAGAGATGAACAGAAAAGGGGCGAAGAAAAGGCAAAGGTTTTCGAAAATTGTTTTTGAAGTGGGGGAGAGGAAAACAAGAGGCGAATGGCAAATAATGTAATGCTAGGGAGAAGAGTTTATGATGGGTACTTGGTATGTCTTGACTTGGCGTAGATCTCCCCGGCAACGGCACCAGATATCCTTCTTGCTACCTCTTGAGCATGCATTGGTTTTCCCTTGAAGAGGAAAGGGTGATGCAGCAAAGCAGCATAAGTATTTCCCTTAGTTTTTTGAGAACCAAGGTATCAATCGAGTAGGAGAAAACGCACAAGTCACCTAGTACCTGCACAAACAATCAAGAACCTTGCAAATAACGCGATAAAGGGGTTGTCAATCCCTTCACGGTCACTCGCAAAAGTGAGATCTAATAAAGATAGTAAAATAAATATTTTTGGTATTTTTGTTGTATATATTGGAAAGTAAAGATTGCAAAATAGTAAACGAGATGCGATGTAAATTAAATAGATGCAATATAATAAGAAAGAGACCCGGGGGCCATAGGTTTCACTAGTGGCTTCTCTCAAGATAGCATGTATTACGGTGGGTGAACAGATTACTGCCGAGCAGTTGATAGAAAAGCGCATAGTTATGAGAATATCTAAGGAAATGATCATGAATATAGGCATCACGTTCGTGTCAAGTAGATCGAAACTATTCTGCATCTACTACTATTACTCCACACATCGACCGCTATCCAGCATGCATCTAGAGTATTAAGTTCATAAGAACATAGTAAAGCACTAAGCAAGATGACATGATGTAGAGGCATAACCTCAAACAATATGATATAAACCCCATCTTTTTATCCTCGATGGCAACAATACAATAAGTGCCTTGCTGCCCCTACTGTCACTGGGAAAGGACACCGCAAGATTGAACCCAAAGCTAAGCACTTCTCCCATTGCAAGAAAGATCAATCTAGTAGGCCAAACTAAACCGATAATTCAAAGAGACTTGCAAAGATAAAAAAATCATGCATACAAGAATTCAGAGAAGAACCAAATAATATTCATAGATAATCTTGTTCATAAACCCACAATTCATCAGATCTCGGCAAACACACCACAAAAGAGTATTATATCGAATAGATCTCCAAGAACATCGAGGAGAACTTTGTATTGAGAATCAAAGAGAGAGAAGAAGCCATCTAGCTAATAACTATGGACCCGAAGGTCTGTGGTAAACTAGTCACGCTTCATCGGAGAGGCTATGGTGTTGATGTAGAAGCCCTCCGTGATCGATTCCCCCTCCGGCAGATCACCGGAAGAGCCCCCAAGATGGGATCTCTTTGGTACAGAAGGTTGCGGCGGTGGAAAAGTGGTTTCGTGGCTCCCTGCGATGTTTCTAGGGTATAAAAGTATATATAGGCTGAAGAAGTACGTCGGTGGAGCTATGATGGGCCCATGAGGGTGGGGGGGGCGCCTACACCCCTGGGCGCGCCCTCCTGCCTCATGGCCGCCTCGTGGCATTCCAGACTTCAAATCTAAGTCTTCTGGTTTGCTTTTGGTCCAAGAAAGATCATCGCAAAGGTTTCAATCAGTTTGGATTCTGTTTGGTATTCCTTTTCTGTGAAACTCTAAAGTAGGGAAAAAAACAGAAACTGGCACTGGGCCTCCAGTGAATAGGTTAGTCCCAAAAATAATATAAAATAGCATATTAAAGCCCATTAAACGTCCAAAACAGATAATATAATAGCATGGAACAATAAGAAATTATAGATATGTTGGAGACATATCAAGGGGCCCCTGGGTGGGCACAACCCACCAGGGCGCGCCCCCCTCTCCTAGCGCGCCCAGGTGGGTTGTCCCCACCTGGTGGCCCCGCAGAACCTGATTCCAATGCGATAAAATCCTATTTTAGGAGAAAAAATCAGGAAGAAAGAATTATCACGATCCACGAGATGGAGCTGCCGCCAAGCCCAGTTCTTCCTCAGGAGGGCAGATCTGGAGTCCGTTTGGGGCTTCGGAGAGGGGGATCTTCGTTCTTCGTCATCACCAACCCTTCTCCATTGCCAATTCCATGATGCTCCCCACCGGGAGTGAGTAATTCCTTCGTAGGCTCGCTGGTCGGTGAGGAGTTGGATGAGATCATCATGTAATCGTGTTAGTTTTGTTAGGGCTTGATCCCTATTATCCACTATGTTCTTAGATTGATGTTACTATGACTTTGCCATGCTTAATGCTTGTCACTTTGGGCCTGGGTGCCATGATTTCATATCTGAACCGTTTATGTTATCAACATTATATTCATGTTCTAGATCCGATCTTGCAAGTTATAGTCACCTACTACGTGTTATGATCCGGTAAACCCGGAGTGACAATAACCGGGACTTCTTCCGGTGATTACCGTAGTTTGAGGAGTTCATGTATTCACTATGTGTTAATGCTTTGTTCCGATTATCTATTAAAAGGAGGCCTTAATATCCCTTAGTTTCCAATATGGACCCCGCTGCCACGGGAGGGTAGGACAAAAGATGTCATGCAAGTTCTTTTTATAAAGCACGTATGACTATTTACGGAATACATGCCTACATTATATCGATGAACTGGAGCTAGTGCCGTATCGCCCTAGGTTATAACTGTCTCATGACAAATATCATCCAACAAGTTACCGATCCAATGCCTATGAATTTATCTTATATTGTTCTTGCTAAGTTATTACTACTATCATCACTGTTACACTTGCTACAAAACTATTGCTATCACTGTTACCATTACTTTTACTACTGCTACTATTATCAAAACTATCATACTACTTTGCTACTGATCACTTTGCTGTAGATAATTAATCTCCAAGTGTGATTGAATTGACAACCCAGCTGCTAATACCTTCAAATATTCTTTGGCTCCCCTTGTGTCGAATCTATAAATTTGGGTTGAATACTCTACCCTTGAAAATTGTTGCGATCCCCTATACTTGTGGGTTATCAAGACCTTTTTCTGGCGCCGTTGCCGGGGAGGATAGCTATATTTGTTGAGTCACCTGGTATTATTATCATATTATCACTATGAAGAATCTGAAGGATGCTAAGACTAAGATTTTTCCCTCAAAGATGAGGGGAGGTAAGGAACTACGATCCAATTCTGCTTTAGATTCACCTTCTTTTATGAGTAAACTTGCAACACCGCCACATGCTATTAATTCTGATATGTCGCAAGTTATTGGTGATGCTACTTCTGCTATGGATAATGCTTATGGATGATGCTAGTACCTTGCTTAATGATGTTGTGCCACTTTGGTGAATTTTTTGATAAACAAATTGCTAGAGTTATACAACATGATGTTGTTGAATCTGATGATGAGCTTGAAACTGAATCTCCTGAAACACCTACTAGAACTAGCCTTCCTAGATATGAATTTCCTAAGGTACCGGAAGGTTATGTTATGAGTGAAGAAACAACTAGAGATATTCTTGCATGCAATGATAGACATGATCTAGAGAAATTACTATGCAAGTATAAAGAAAAATCTCTGAATGCTAGAATGAAATGTGATCCTGAGTTTGCTACTTCACCAATATTTACTGATGATAAGGATTATGAATTCTCTATCGACCCAAAGTTAATTACTCTGGTTGAATATGATCCTTTCTATGGTTATGAAACTGAAACTGTTGTAGCACATCTTACTAAGTTGAATGACATAGCCACCCTTTTTTCTCATGATGAGAAAACTCGCTATTACTTTATTCTCAAATTATTTCCGTTCTCATTAAAGGGTGATGCTAAATCTTAATACAGTACTCTTGCTCCTGGTTGTGTGTGTAGTCCCCAGGATATGACTTATTACTTCTCTAAAAAATATTTTCCTGCTCATAAGAAACAAGATGCCTTATAGGAAATATTTAACTTTGTGCAAATTAAAGAAGAGAGTCTCCCACAAGCTTGGGGGAGGCTTTGCCAATTACTTAATGCTTTGCCTGATCATCCACTTAAGAAAAATGAA
Organism: Triticum aestivum; assembly: GCF_018294505.1. Lineage (NCBI taxonomy): Eukaryota > Viridiplantae > Streptophyta > Magnoliopsida > Poales > Poaceae > Triticum > Triticum aestivum. The sequence continues at coordinate 188,547,518 of NC_057809.1, read as the reverse complement.
ATACTTGATATCTTCTATAATGGACTAACTAATGCTTCTAGGGACTTCCTAGATAGTTGTGTTGGTTGTGTTTTTAGGGAACGAACTGTTGGACAAGCTGAAGAATTATTGAATAACATATTGAAAAATTATGATGATTGGACTATTCCTGAACCACCATTTAAACCCACTCCGAATAAGAGGGGTATATTATATCTCAGTCCTGAAGATATGCAAGAGGCAAAGAAATCCATGAAGGAAAAAGGTATTGAAGCCGAGGACATTAAAATTTACCTCCAATTGAAGAAATACATGGGCTTAATACACCACCATGTCCTAAGGTGCTAGAGCTAAATTCTCTTATGAAGTTCAATGATAATGACAATCCTCACAATATGTGTCCTAGTCAATGCCTTTATGAGTTTGAAAATTATATTAGAAAACAAGATCACTTCAATGCAAATGTTATGAAATAATTAAAATATAATTCTGATATGATTGCTCGCTTGAGTGACTTATTATTTAGAATTTCAAATGGTGTTAGAGGTGCCAGAAAACATGTTTCTATGGTTCAAACTCAATTAGAACAAGTTGCTAAATCTCAAAGAGAGTTGCTTAATGAAATGAATAATAATATGCATGACTTTGCTGTTAGAGTTGCAACTATAGGAGGTAAAATGACTCAGGAACCACTTTATCTTGAGGGACACCCAAAAAGAATTGAACAAGATTCACAAAGAGCCAACACTAGTGCACCTAGTTCTTCTAAAAAGAAAAAGAAGAAGAAGAATGATAGGACTTTGCATGCTCCTAGTGAACCTGAAATAGAGAAACCTCCTGACATAGATAATGAAGTTTCTATCTCTGATACTGAAACTTAGTCTGGTAATGAACACTCGCCAATGATCATGAAAAAGATAATGCTGATGTTCATGAAGACACACAACCAAATAATAAAGAACCAGACAATGATGTTGAGATAGAACCACCTATTGATCTTGATAACCCACAACCTAAGAACAAAAGGTATGACAAAAGAGACTTCGTTGCTAGAAAACACGGTAAAGAAAGAGAACCGTGGGTTCAAAAACCAACGCCTTTTCCACCTAAGTCAACTAAAAAGAATGATGATGAAGAAGTTGAAAGCTTTGCTGAAATGCTGAGGCCAGTCTTTTTGCGTACTCGCTTGACTGATATCTTGAAAATGCCTCCTTATGCGAAGTATATGAAAGACATCATCACAAATAAGATAAAAATACCATAAGCTGAAATCTCCACTATGCTTGGTAATTATACTATTAAAGATGGAGTACCTAAAAAACTTGGTGATCCGGGAATACCAACTATACCTTGCTCTATCAAAAAGAATTATGTGAAAACTGCTTTGTGTGATTTAGGAGCTGGTGTTAGTGTGATGCCTTTCTCTTTATATAAAAGACTTGACTCGAATAAACTCACACCTACTGAAATATCTTTGCAAATGGCTGACAAATCAACTGCCATACCTATCGGTATCTATGAGGATGTGCCCGTTGTTGTTGCTAATGTTACTATTTTGACTAACTTTGTTATACTTGAGATGCCCGAGGATGACAACATGTCAATTATCCGTGTTAGACCCTTCTTGAATATTGCAGGGGCTGTTATTGATTGAAATAAAAGCAAGGCCACTTTTCATATCAATGGTAATGAGCATATGGTGTACTTTCCAAAGAAACAATTCCAAGTGAATGGTATTAATGTTATTGAAAAATCTCTGACAATCACTATTGGAACTTTTCAAATACCTCTACCTACTGTAAAAAAGAAATATGAAATGCTTATTGTTGGGGAAATGCATATCCCCATTAAGGTAACTTAGTGATTTACGAAAGTTCTTTGGTTTAATGCTAATTGAAAGTGGTTGTTAATAAGTCTTGATCAACCTTATTAATGGATCATTTTTGAACGGTATGAAGTTGATGAATTTAGTAAGCACTACTTTATGTCCCAACGTTTTATTCTCTGTTCTTATTAGTTAAATCAAATAAAATAAAATGCCATGTTTTGTTTGTTTTCTAATTTTCCCGTGCAATAAAAAAATGACCCAAAAATAAAAGTTCTTAGAATGCCCAAAAAATTTAATACGATTTTTTCCTGAATATTTGAGATTTTTTGGTGCAATAAACATCAGAGGGAGGTGCACCATGTGGGCACAACCCACCTAGGTGCACCCTGGTGGGTTGTGGTCCCCACGTGGGCCCTCTCACTTATCTCTTCATACCACATCATCACCTACCTCTGGAAAAAAATCTCCATTGCTCTCTCTCTCCCCCAAAATCTCCATTGCTCAAATCCGCAGATTTCGATCTCTTTGCTCGAGGCACCGTTTCCGAAACTGTTTTGGGGGATTGTTGCTTGGTATGTGACTCCACCTTAGTTTTTGCTTTAGTGGTTTATATTTTGAATAATTAGCTACTCTTGGTGCGGCTGTAGATGAGCTTGCATGTTGAATTCTTAGTGTTCTAAGTAGTTTGAATGCTTGCTTTGGCCTCTATGTATCCCTATGAGTAGTTGGTATCATTTTTGTGAAGTTTTATTGAGAAAATTTGTGGGCTAATAAATTTTAGAATTTTATTCACTGGAAAACCATGAATATCTTTAGGAAGTTTGGCTCCAAGAAGAACTCCAAGGGTGTTATTGGGGAGTCATCTGATAGTGATCTCCATCCTTAGAGGTTGGCGGAGGTATGGCCGTGTGAATGGCCGCACACCCCGTTCCTGGAAGAGGCTTGAATCCTTCAGGAGTTCATGCAATATGCTGCTAATGCTGGCCTCACCGACTTCATCGCAGATGAGTGTGAACAGCCCCAAATCCTCACAAACATTTTTGTTCAGAGCTTTACTTTCCTGCCAAGGAATAATCCTCTTGAAGTTAGCTTTGAGTTATATGCTGAAAACCATCAGATACCACTTACTCAATTTTGTGACATATGCATGATCCCTTCTGATGGGAGCTTGGCCGAGCCTAGACCGGCTGGGTTTGAGGCATTTTATCGTACTTTGACCGTGGGAGATGAGAGAGGGGCGTCAACTACAACTGCGGCTGGCCTACATTTTCCTACTGTTCATTACTATGCACTTTTCATTGCAAAATGCTTGCTTGCTAGGGAGAAGGTGGGTGCGCTCAGCTCACTAGACCTTGCTGTTTTACGTCATGCATTGTAGGGCAACAACACTTATAGCTTGGGAGCTATTGTAGCTCGTCGCCTCCATCATAATAAATCTCAGGGTAAAATCCATGGTGGGATTTATGCTACACGCTTGGCGGCCCACTTTAATGTTGGGATATGCCCTCATGATTACCCTCTGACCAAGGTTTACTTAGATCATGCAGCCATGAAACACCATCATTTTCTTGCATAGGATTATCCTAACATTCCTATTCCTTATAACTTGGTCTTTAGTGTTGAAACTTGTGATATTATTCCGTTGCCTGCTCCTGCTTTGTTTGATCCTGTTGCCAGGGGCGGATATAAGATCATGCCTGTAGACATCATCGCCTGTCAGAATGCTTAGGCTACTGAGGAGGCAGCACAGGAGGAGCCTCCACAGTGGGATCAGTGGATGCCCGCTCCTCAGTACCACAACTACTATCCGGACTACTGATCGATTACCAAGTTAGGCCAAAAGCCTAAGCTTGGGGGAGTACGTGTTTCTCACCGACATTACATTCATGTCCACTTATTCATCTTGTTGGTGTTCACACCTTTTCATTGTATCATCCATGCTTAGATTTATTTTTCTTGCTTTCTTCTTGTGTGTTTGAAAAAACTTTAGAAAAACAAAAAAAATTAGTTGTAGGTAGTTTACTTTCCATGCATGCTTAGTTGTTATATTAAAAAGAAAATCCAAAAAGACTTCCATGTTCTTCTTTTGCTTGTTGGGAGCTTTCCTATGTAAATAGTTTTTCTCGTTTATTCCTCTTATTTGCTAGCTCAAGAAAACCAAAAAATCCAAAAATATTTCAGTGTGTTTCTCTGAATTTCTTTTCTTTTATTTGAGTTGTACCAAGGAGAAGACCACGATGAAAATGTTGAGTGGCTCTCATATGAATAATTGTCAAACTAACAAAGAGCACATTTTACCTTGTCTTCTCCCGTTGAATAAAATGTTTTGCAGATTCCAGCTTAGTCCATGGCACTCTTGCCTATTATTATTTTCATATCGTTCGGTCGTGCTAGTGAAAGGCAATAATGACGATATTCGATGAACTGGCCGTGGCAGAGAGAAATGGGTATGAACTCAACTTGTTCTTTTTGTGTAAATATGTTTAACCTAGTATCCATGTTTCAGCCCATTATGATTAAACATGTTTGCAATGACAATTAGAGATTATAGTTTCTCATGCCATGCATAAGTAGCTGGGAGTGGATAATGATTCATCTTGGATATCAACATTGCGTTAAAATGATTGGAATGTAGTATGATGATATGGTATCCTCCTCTGAATGTTCGAGTGGCTTGACTTGGCACATGTTCATGCATGTAGTTAAATCAAAACAAACATAGCCTCTATGAAATTTATGTTCTTGGTGTTCATATCCTACTCATACTAGTGTCCAATGTTACTTATGCATAATGCATGATCATGATCATTGTTGCTCTCCTGTTGGCCGCTTCTCAATCTAATTGCTAGCCTTCGCCTGTACTAAGTGGGGATTCTACTTGTACATCAAAACCCTTGAACCCAAAGTTATTCCAGACGAGTCCACCATATCTACCTATATACGGCATTACCCTGCCGTCCTAAGTAAATTTGCATGTGCCACCTCTAAAAAATTCTAAAAAATTATTCGTTTTGTGTGCCTAGATCGTTCATGGAATGACATGAGGTGATCGGTATCTTCCATGCTAAGCGGGTTATTCTCAGGTCAAGTGTTTATTCACTCGCCATCACATGAGAAAAGGGCGGTAATCGGGATGCCCAGTCCCAAACTGCAAAATACAAAAAGAGTTAATCGCTCGAATAATCAAACAAAAACTCCCAATGGAGTCAAAACCTTTACTTTTATTGCTTGGGAACCGCCACTAGCCTGCTTAGCATGGGAGATATTGATAACTCATGGTCGTGAAGTGAACGAGAAGGGTGCATGTCTCAAAATATCATTTATCTCTGTTTTAAAACGTGAGCTCTGGCACCTATGCAAATCACTGCTTCCCTCTGCGAAGGGACTTTCTATTTACTTTTATGTCGTGTCATCACCCTCTGAAACAAGTGCTAGAAACTGAGAGAGCACAACTGTCATGACTTATGCATTATGTGTAGCTAATGTTGGGTGCATCCTGACTGGATCTTTTCTACCATGAATTACAATGTTTAGTCGCTGCTTGGATTTTGGAGGTGCTCTGCATTTATGTTTTGCAGTCTCAGAAAGGGCTAGTGAGATACCACTATTTTCATATTATACCATGGTTGTTTTGACAACATGTTGCCATTTGATATGTCTTATTATTGCTCGCTAGCTGATTATGTTATTGATATGAGCTTTTATAATCTTTAAGAGTTATCGATGACATGGTTAGTTATAATGTTGGCTGAAAACCTGGGTGTTGTTTAAGCTTATTTATGCAAACAAGAGCAAAAGAGTTCGTAAAAGTTTTTTTTTTCATTCTCAGTTTATCAACTGAATTGCTTGAGGACAAGCAACGGTTTAAGCTTGGGGGAGTTGATACGTCTCCAACGTATCTACTTTTCCTAACACTTTTCCTCTTGTTTTGGATTCTAATTTGCATGATTTGAATGAAACTAACCCCGGACTAGCGATGTTTTCAGCAGAACTACCATGGTGTTATTTTTGTGCAGAAATAAAAGTTCTCGGAATGGAATGAAACTTTGCGACGAATTTTTATATCTCTACTCTTATAAAAAATAGAGTTCGTGATGATGGTGTGCATGCCATCCTGCAATATAGGCCGCCCGATTTATATCTGACGGATAGGAAGGAAACTATGGCAATTTTGCAAAAAGATACCCACACCCCTCTCCACATTTGCAAATATGGCCTTCCCTCGTTCATACTTTTCTCCCACAAGATAAACTACTCATACAGAAATGCATCTTGATGTTCCGTGCAACGCATGGGCCTCTTGCTAGTAATATATAAGAATTTCTGGAGCCAAGACCTACTGGAGAGGGGGCCCTAGGTGGGCACAACCCACCAAAACGCGCCCCCTCTCCCGGCATGCCCAGGTGGGTTATCCCCACCCGGTGGCCCCGCAGACCTTGATTCCAACGCTATAAAATCCTATTTTCGGAGACAAAATCAGAGAGAAAGAATTATCGCGATCCATGAGACAGAGCTACTGCCAAGCCCTGTTCTTCCTCGGGAGGGCAGATCTGGAGTCCGTTTGGGGCTTCGGAGAGGGGGATCTTCATTCTTCGTCATCACCAGCCCTTCTGCATCGCCAATTCCATGATGCTCCCCACCGAGAATGAGTAATTCCTTTGTAGGCTCGGTGGTCAGTGAGGAGTTGGATGAGATTCATCATGTAATTGAGTTAGTTTTGTTAGGGCTTGATCCCTAGTATCCACTATGTTCTTAGATTGATGTTGCTATGACTTTGCCATGCTTAATGGTTGTCACTGTGGTCTCGGGCGCCATGATTTCAACTCTGAACTGTTTATATTATGACTATTGTATTCATATTCTAGATCTGATCTTGCAAGTTATAGTCACCTGCTACGTGTTATGATCTGCTAACCCCGGAGTGACAATAACCGGGACTTCTTCCGGTGATTACCGTAGTTTGAGGAGTTCATGTATTCACTGTGTGTTACTGCTTTGTTCCGGTTCCCTATTAAAAGGAGGCCTTAATATCCCTTAGTTTCTAATATGTCTCCAATGTATCTATAATTTATGATTGTTCCAAGCTATTATATTATCTGTTTTGGATGTTTAATGGGCTTTAATATGCAATTTATATTATTTTTGGGACTAACCTATTAACCGGAGGTCCAGTGCCATTTTTTGTTTTTTTGCCTATTTTAGTGTTTCGCTTAAAAGGAATATCAAACGAATCCAAATGGAATGAAACCTTCGCAAGGATCTTTCTTGGAACAAACGCAATCAAGGAGACTTGGAGTGGAAGTCAGAGATGCAACGAGGCGACCATGAGGTTGGAGGGCGCGCCTAGGGGGGTAGGCGCGCCCCCACCCTTGTGGGCCCCTCGTAGCTCCACCGACGTACTTATTTCACCTATATATATTCCTATACCCTAAAAACATCCAGGGGAGCCACAAAACCACTTTTTCACCACCGCAACCTTCTGTACCTATGAGAACACATCTGGGGACCTTTCCGGCGATCTGCCGGAGGGGGATTCGATCACGGAGGGGTTCTACATCAACATCATAGCCTCTCCAATGATGTGTAAGTAGTTTACCACAGACCTTCGGGTCCATAGATATTAGCTAGATGGCTTCTTCTCACTCTTTGATCTTCAATACAAAGTTCTCCTCAATGTTCTTAGAGATCTATTCGATGTAATATTCTTTTGCGGTGTGTTTGCCGAGATCCGATGAATTGTGGATTTATGATCAAGTTTATCTATGAACAATATTTGGTTCTTCTCTGAATTCTTATATACATGATTTGATATCTTTGCAAGTCTCTATGAATTATCGGTTTATTTTGGCCTACTAGATTGATCTTTCTTGCGATGGGAGAAGTGCTTAGCTTTGGGTTCAATCTTGCGGTGTCCTTTCCCAGCGACAGTAGGGGCAGCAAGGCACGTATTGTATTGTTGCCATCGAGGATAAAAAGATGGGGTTTATATAATATTGCTTGAGTTTATCCCTCTATATCATGTCATCTTGCCTAAAAGCATTACTCTATTCTTATGAACTTAATACTCTTGATGCATGCTAGATAGTGGTTGATGTGTGGAGTAATAGTAGTAGATGCAGAATCGTTTTGGTCTACTTAACACGAACGTGATGCCTATATTTCATTATCATGCCAAGATATTCTCATAACTATGCGCTTTTTTATCAATTGCTCGATCGTAATTTCTTCACCCACCGTAATACTTGCTATCATGAGAGAAGCCACGAGTGAAACCTATGGCCCCGGGTCTATTTTATATCGTGTAAGTTTCCGATCTACAATTCTAGTTTACTATTTATTTTGTTTTGCAATCTTTACTTTTCAATGTATACAACAAAAATACCAAAAATATTTATCTTATTATATTTATCAGATCTCACTTCCGCAAGTGAACATGAAGGGATTGACAACCCCTTTATCGTGTTGGTTGCGAGGTTCTTGATTGTTTGTGTAGGTACTAGGTGACTTGCATGTAGTCTCCTACTGGATTGATACATTGGTTCTCAAAAACTAAGGGAAATACTTACGCTACTTTGCTGCATCACCATTTCCTCTTCAAGGGAAAACCAACACCTACTCAAGAGGTAGCAAGAACGATTTCTGGTGCTGTTGCCGGGGAGATCTATGCTCAAGTCAAGACATACCAAGTACCCATCACAAACTCTTCTCCCTCGCATTACATTATTTGCCATTTGCATCTCGTTTTCCTCTCCCCCACTTCACCTTTGCCATTTTATTTGCCCCTTTTTCTGTTTGCCTCTTTTCGCTTGCCTCTTGTGTACCTATTTTCCCTGATGGCCTTGCCTAAGAGCGTTGATCCTCACCTTAGAAGTTGGAAGAAATTGAAAACATCGTTAGAAGTTTATGTCTTTGCAATTTGAGCAAAATAATTTCTTCAGAAACGAGCTTGAGGAACAAAAAAGTTTTATGGAGACTATGAATAAAGAGCTCGATGATATGTCTAAAGAATTTTATGGTTGGAAATCTCAGTTTCCTCATCTTGAAAATTTAGTGGGTCAAATTTCGGATAAGCAAGCCACCTTAGTTAATGATATGGCCGCTAAACCGGAGGATCTTCATGATAATAAATATGGGACTGGAGATGAGTCAACTTTAGTTAAAAGGTGTCCCAATGTATTCGGAGTTTTTAGATCTTGATGAGAAAATTAATAAAAGTGGGATCGAAGAGGTCAAAACTTTACATAGCAATGAACCCACTATTTTGGATTTCAAGGAATTTAATTATGATAATTGCTCTTTGATAGATTGTATTTCCTTGTTGCAATCCATTTTAAATTCTCCTCATGCTTATGATCAAAATAAAGCTTTTACTAAACATATCGTTGATGCTTTAATGCAATCTTATGAATAAAAGCTTGAACTAGAAGTTTCTATCCCTAGAAAACTTTATGATGAGTGGGAACCTACTATTAAAATTAAGATCAAAGATCATGAATGCTATGCTTTATGTGATTTGGGTGCTAGTGTTTCCACGATTCCAAAAACTTTGTGTGATGTGTTAGGTTTCCGTGAATTTGATGATTATTCTTTAAATTTGCACCTTGCGGATTCTGCCAATAAGAAACCTATGCGAAGAATTAATGATGTTCTTATTCTTGCAAATAGTAATTATGTGTCCATAGGTTTTATCGTTCTTGATATAGATTGCAATTCTACATGTCCTATAATTCTTGGTAGACCTTTCCTTAGAACTATTGGTGCAATTATTGACATGAAAGAAGGAAATATTAGATTCCCATTTCCATTAAGGAAAGGCAAGGAACACTTTCCTAGAAATAAAATTAAATTACCTAATGAATCTATCATGAGAGCCACTTATGGATTGCATACCAAACATGACAATACCTAGATCTTTTCTTGCTTTTATGCCTAGCTAGGGGCGTTAAACGATAGCGCTTGTTGGGAGGCAACCCAATTTTATTTTTGTTCCTTGCTTTATGTTCCTGTTTAGTAATAAATAAATCATATATCCTCTGTTATGATTGCGTTTTTTATGTTTTAGTTAGTGTTTGTGCCAAGTAAAGCCTTTAGGATCTTCTTGGGTGATTGTTGTTTGATCTTGCTGAAAAAACAGAAAGTATGCGCTCATGAGAATAATTTTGTTTTTTTCTGAGCGAGCGATAAAGTAGCAATTCCAACTGCAGTAGATCAATATACAAATTATTTAGGTCATCCTAATTTTTCAGAATTTTGGAAGTTACATAAGTGTTTGAAACCTCCAGATTGCTACAGACTGTTCTGTTTTTCACAGATTCTGTTTTTCGTGTGATGTTTGCTTATTTTGATGAATCTATGGCTAGTATCGGGGGGTATGAACCATCGAAGTTGGAATACAGTAGGTTTAACACCAATATAAATAAATAATGAGTTCATTACAGTACCTTAAAGTGGTGGTTTGTTTTCTTATACTAACGGAGCTCATGAGATTTTCTGTTGAGTTTTGTGTTGTGAAGTTTTCATGTTTTTGGGTAAAGATTTGATGGATTTTGGAACAAGGAGTGGCAAGAGCCTAAGCTTGGGGATGTACAAGTCACCCCAAGGTAAAATTCAAGGACAACCAAAATCCGAAGTTTGGGGATGCCCCGGAAGGCATCCCCTCTTTCGTCTTCGTCTATCGGTAACTTTACTTGAGGCTATATTTTTATTCACCACATGATATGTGTTTTGCTTGGAGCATTTTGTAAGATCGAGTCTTTGATTTTTAGTTTACCACAATCATCCTTGCTGTACACACCTTTTGGGAGAGACACACATGAATCGGAATTTATTAGAATACTCTATGTGCTTCACTTATATCTTTTGAGCTAGATAATGTTGCTCTAGCGCTTCACTTATATCTTTCTAGAGCATGGTGGTGGTTTTATTTTATAGAAATTATTGATCTCTCATGCTTCACTTATATTATTTGAGAGTCTTTTAGAACAGCATGGTAATTTGCTTTGGTTATGAAATTAGTCCTAATATGATAGGCATCCAAGATGGGTATAATAAAAACATTCATATAGAGTGCATTGAATACTATGAGAAGTTTGATACATGATGATTGTTTTGAGATATGAAGATGGTGATATTAGGGTCATGCTAGTTGAGTATTTGTGAATTTTATAAATACTTGTGTTGAGGTTTGCAAGTCCTGTAGCATGCACGTATGGTAACCGTTGTGTAATAAATTTGAAGCATGAGGTGTTTCTTTGATTGTCCTCCTTATGAGTGGTGGTAGGGGACGAGGGATGGTCTTTTCCTACCAATATATCCCCCTAGGAGCATGCGCGTAGTGCTTGGTTTTTTGATGACTTGTAGATTTTTGCAATAAGTATGTGAGTACTTTATGACTAATGTTGAGTCCATGGATCATACGCAGTCTCACCCTTCCATCATTGCTAGCCTCTTCGGTACCGTGCATTGCCCTTTCTCACCTCGAGAGTTTATGCAAAGTTCGCCGGTGCATCCAAACCCCGTGATATGATACGCTCTATCACATATAAGCCTCTCCTTATATATTCCTCAAAACAGCCACCATACCTACCTATTATGGCATTTCCATAGCCATTCCGAGATATATTGCCATGCAACTTTCCACCATTCTGTTTATTATGACACGCTTCATCATTGTCATATTGCCTTGCATGATCATGTAGTTGACATCGTATTTGTGGAAAAGCCACCGCTCATAATTTTTTATACATGTCACTCTTGAATCATTGCACATCCCGGTACACCGCCAGAGGCATTCATATAGAGTCATATTTTGTTCTAGTATCAAGTTGTAATTTTTGAGTTGTAAATAAATAGAAGTGTGATGACCATCATTATTAGAGCATTGTCCCGTGTGAGGAAAAAGAAGAGAAAGGCCAAAAAAAGAGAAGGCCCAAAAAAATGAGAGAAAAGAGAGAAGGGACAATGTTACTATCCTTTTTCCACACTTCTGCTTCAAAGAGGCACCATGCTCTTCATGATAGAGAGTCTCTTATTTTGTCACTTTCGTATACTAGTGGGAATTTTCATAATAGAACTTGGCTTGTATATTCCAACAATGGGCTTCCTCAAAATGCCCTAGGTCTTTGTGAGCAAGCAAGTTGGATGCACACCCACTTAGTTTCTTTTGTTGAGCTTTCATACATTTATAGCTCTAGTGCATCCGTTGCATGGCAATCCCTACTCCTCGCATTGACATCAATTGATGGGCATCTCCATAGCCCGTTGATTAGCCGCGTTGATGTGAGACTCTCTTCTTTTTTGTTTTCTCCACACAACCTCCACCATCATATTCTATTCCACCTATAGTGATATGTCCATGGCTCGCGCTCATGTATTGCGTGAAAGTTGAAATTTTTTGAGAATACTAAAGTATGAAACAATTGCTTGGCTTGTCATCGGGGTTGTGCATGATATGAGCATTTTGTGTGACTAAAATGAAGCATGGCCAAACCATATGATTTTGTAGGGATGAGGTTTCTTTGGCTATGTTATTTTGAGAAGACATAATTTTTTGGTTAGTATGCTTGAAGTATTATTATTTTTATGTCAATATTAAACTTTTGTCTTGAATCTTTTGGATCTGAATATTCATGCCAAAATAAAGAAAATTACATTGAAAATTATGTTGGGAAGCATTCCACATCAAAAATTCTGTTTTTATCATTCACCTACTCGAGGACGAGCAGGAATTAAGCTTGGGGATGCTGATACGTCTCCAACGTATCTATAATTTTTGACTGTTCCATGCTATTATATTATTTGTTTTGGATTTTTAATGGGCTTTAATATGCACTTTTATATTGTTTTTTGGGACTAACCTATTAGCCGGAGGCCCAGTGCCAGTTTCTGTTTTTTTTGCCTATTTTAGTGTTTCGCAGAAAAGGAATATCAAACGGAATCCAAACGATACGAAACCTTTGCGAGGATCTTTCTTGGAACAAATGCAATCCAGGAGACTTGGAGTGGAAGTCAGAGATGCAACGAGGAAGCCATGAGGTAGGAGGGTGCGCCCAGCGGGGGTAGGCGCGCCCCCACCCTCGTGGGCCCCTCATAGCTCCACCGACGTACTTCTCTCGCCTATATATACTCTTATACCCTAAAAACATCCAGGAGAGCCACGAAACCACCTTTCCACCGCCGCAACCTTCTGTTCCCTTGAGATGCCATCTTGGGACCTTTTTCGGCGATCTGCCGGAGGGGATTCGATCACGGAGGGCTTCTACATCAACACCATGGCCTCTCTGATGATGTGTGAGTAGTTTACCACAGACCTTCGGGTCCATAGTTATTAGCTAGATGGATTCTTCTCTCTCTCTTTGATCTTCAATACAATGTTCTCCTCGATGTTCTTGTAGATCTATTCAATGTAATATTCTTTTGTGTGTGTTTGCCGAGATCCGATGAATTGTCGATTCATGATCAAGTTTATCTATGAACAATATTTGGTTCTTCTCTGAATTCTTATATGCATGATTTGATATGTTTGCAAGTCTCTTCGAATTATCGGTTTAGTTTGGCCTACTAGATTGATCTTTCTTTCAATGGGAGAAGTGCTTAGCTTTGGGTTCAATCTTGCGGTGTCCTTTCCCAGTGACAGTAGGGGCAGCAAGGCACGTATTGTATTGTTGCCATCAAGGATAAAATTATGGGGTTTATATCATATTGCTTGAGTTTATCCCTTTACATCAGGTCATCTTTCCTAAAGCATTACTCTATTCTTATGAAGTTACTACTCTAGATGCATGCTGGATGGCGGTCGATGTGTGGAGTAATAGTAGTAGATGCATAATCGTTTCTTTCTACTTAACACGGACGTGATGCCTATATTTCATAATCATGCCTAGATATTCTCATAACTATGCGCTTTTCTATCAATTGCTCGACAGTAATTTGTTCGCCCACCGTAATACTTGCTATCATGAGAGAAGCCACTAGTGAAACCTGTGGCCCGGGGCTCTATTTTATATCATATAAGTTTCCGATCTACAATTCTAGTTTACTATTTATTTTATTTTGCAATCTTTACTTTTCAATCCATACAACAAAAATACCAAAAATATTTATCTTATTATCTTTATCATATCTCACTTTTGTAAGTGACCGTGAAGGGATTGACAACCCCTTTATCGCGTTGGTTGCGAGGTTCTTGATTGTTTGTGCAGGTACTTGGTGACTTGCGTGTAGTCTCCTCTTGGATTGATACCTTGGTTCTCAAAAACCGAGGGAAATACTTACGCTACTTTGCTACATCACCCTTTCCTCTTCAAGGGAAAACAAACGCATGCTCAAGAGGTAGCAGTTTCCAATATGGACCCCGGTGCAACGGGAGGGTAGGACAAAAGATGTCATGGAAGTTCTTTTAATAAAGCATGTATGACTATTTACGGAATACATGCATACATTATATCGATTAACTCGAGCTAGTGCCGTATTGCCCTAGGTTATAACTGTCTCATGATTAATAGCATCCAACAAGTCACCGATCCAATGCCTATGAAATTATCTTATATTGTTCTTGCTAAGTTACTACTGCTATCATCACAGTTACACTTGCTACAAAACTATTGCTATCATTGTTACCGTTACCGTTACTGCTGCTACTATTACCAAAACTATCATACTACTTTGCTACTGATCACTTTGCTGGAGATAATTAATCTCCAGGTGTGGTTGAATTGACAACTCAGCTACTAATACCTTTAAATATTCTTTGGCTCCCCTTGTGTCAAATCTATAAATTTGGGTTGAATACTCCACCCTCGAAAACAGTTGCGATCCCCTATACTTGTGGGTTATCAATGACGCGCCCACTCTTATTCTACCATGACTGAAGCACCTGGAGCTCGTTGTCGTATGCCTCCCAAACGATGACATGGAGCACCTGCTCCATGGCTGTATTACACTCAAGTACCTTCGTCTTCAGGTGATCAATGGGTTGAGTAGCTTCCACATCACGTCCATGACTCTTCGGACTATTTATGTGTGTTCCTGGTGCGGCCGAAAGACATCACAAGATGTATACCACGGTATGGTCTTTGAGGCCACACCTGCACTTGAGAGATTGCTTGTAGTTGATCAAGAAGGTCCAACAAGAATCAATGTCCTTTCTCCGCCGAAATTGAAAGTGGTGGGCTACTCGTGTGACAAATACTCTGAACTTGTTATTGGATCCCCACCCGTTTAGGTACAACAGCCGCCTTCTACCTCTCCTTCTACAAATTAACATTATTTCTATTTTTGAAGTTGTTTGTTCGTCTGCCATCCAGAAAATGATTCCGACAAGCACTTCAAAAAAAGACACAACCGTGACATTTTGGGGCGAATGATTTTTTTCTGTCATGCTTATGACATTTCTATGATGATAATTGTGAAAAAACCTGGTATCATCATAGATGTGGTGGCATCCTACTTCTATGACAAAAAATCATGACAAAAATGGGCTTTTCGTCCTGGGCGGGCCGGAGACGCAGCTACGTGACATTCTTTTTGGGGAATGCAGTATTTCAAAAAATTTACCTACGATCACGCAAGATCTATCTAGGAGATGCATAGCAATGAGAGGGTAGAGTGTGTCTACGTACCCTCGTAGACCGAAAGCGGAAGCGTTTAGTAACGCGGTTGATGTAGTCGAACGTCTTCGCGATCCAACCGATCATAGTACCAAATGCACAGCACCTCCGCGATCAGGACACGTTCAGCTCGATGACGTCCCTCGAACTCCTAATCTTGTTGAGGCCGAGGGAGAGTTCCGTCAGCACAACGGCGTGGTGACGGTGATGATGATGTTACCGATGCAAGGCTTCACCTAAGCACTACAACGATATGACCGAGGTGTGTAGCTGTGGACGGGGGCACCACACACGGCTAAAAGAACAACTTGTGTGTCTATGGGGTGACCCCACCCCCGTATATAAAGGAGGGGAGGAGGAGGCCGGCCGGCCCTAGGGGGCGTGCCCAAGGGGGGGAGTCCTACTCCAAGTAGGAATCGGCTCCCCCCTTTCCTAGTCCAAGTAGGAGAAGAAGGAAGGAGAGGGAGAGGGACAGGGAGAGGGAAAGAGGGGCCGCGCCCCCTCCCCTAGTCCTATTAGGACTCCCCTTGGGGGGGGCGCTGTCGGCGTTCTCGGAACGGGGGTCCCCAGACTTGCCTTGCCTGCGGCCCACGGCGTGGCTTTGCTGGTATGCCTGTATGGCCCGTCATCATCAACAAGGAATCAAGACCCTCGCAAGGGGCCAAGCCTTGCGAGGCGGACGACACAAGACCTCCTCCGGAGCAGCCTCATCCGGCCAGCTCGTGAGGGCGGAGAGTTCAAGGTTGGGCAAACCTTGTGAGCTTTCCGTGACGTAAGCCATGACGATCAAGACCAGGCGGGCGCTAGCACGCGCAACGTCCTTGTTTCCCCTTTGGTGCTAAGGGGGCAAGCGCAGGCGCGGAGTACTGAGGCATCAAGCAAAGGTTTCCATATTGGTGCAACGAGACCAAGACCAGAAGGACGACAAGACGGAGGTCACCATGGAGCCCAGGACGGCGTCGCCGCCAGAACCTTTGGCAGGCGAAGACCACCTTTTGTCAGGATATATAGCTTGTACTAGCTGTCCCCTTTCAAATTGGCCATTGTTGGCTCCCTTCCTGCTCAATATTTTGGGACAGGACCAGGGCCTCTATAAATAGGACTAGCCACCACCATAGGGAGGGAGAAGATCCAAGGTCACCCCCAGCCACACAAGTGCACCAAGCACAAGAACAACTCAACCTGAGGAGGCTGTTTTTCCCCTTGTACTGTTCATCCTCAGCCCAAGAGACAATCCACCACCACCACACTGGAGTAGGGTATTAGACCACAACGGTGGCCCGAACCAGTATAAATCTTGTGTCGTTTGTGTTTTGAGTTCGTCGAGTTAGTTTGTGAGATCTAGGCTAAGTTAGGACGCGGAACGATAGGGGGGGAGGTCTTCGCACGCACCCCAGAGTTTGAACCTTAAGGCTTTTGCCGGAACACGTGATCTGACATTTGGCGCGCCAGGTAGGGGTGCGCCGGAGCTTCTTCCCCACCAGGCGATCCGCCGATGCTCCACGGTTCCGATGTCCGGTGACCCGAGGGCTGACGATGACCGATGGGCCTCGCCCGCCTGGGTGGCGCCGCCCGCCCAGGAAGACCTCAACCCCGCGTCTCAGGCGGCATGCGCTCCAAAACCGCTGGGCATGGGCGGCGTGGCCACTCACCCTCTGCTCTTACCCCCCGGACAGACGCGAGCTGCTGTAAGGGCTACAAGCCACGCCGCAGCAACGGCACCTCACATCAGGAGGGAGCAGGCGAACATGCGGGTCGCGCTCACAGTGGCTCGGGAGCTGCTGCGGTGCCGGCTGATGGAGAGCAGCCAAGATGCACTGCTGGAATGTGAAACCGAGCTCCTAGACATGGCTGCCACGGGAGCACTGCCCTTTTGCTACCAGCTCACGCCCCAGGCAGCGGCAGGATCCCACGACGGGCCTCACCACGCCCACGTACCCCCAAGTGCGCCCGGGGGCTTCGTCGACAACAGCATGGTCCACGGCGGAAGGTGCCCCCTCGCATCCGAGCCACCTCAGACGTGCACGGGCACGAGCGTCCTCGCACACGGCCTCATCGGAGCCCCGCCCCGCCATCCTTAGGACAGCGTGACGGGCCGAGCGACATGGAGCATGGGGCACTTCGGCGAGGCCTTCGAGGCAGCGTCCTCGGAGGCCTACGTGCCCCGCATGATGGATCAGGAGTACACACCGGAGGACGACCCCAGCTCATTCCTCGGGCCAGGATGGGAGGAGGAGGCGTTAGGAGCTGAAGCCTTCCAAGAGACACCAGAGAGCCCCGCCAGCCGTGCCGTCGACGATAGATACAGGGTACCATTAATCCCTCAGGGGCAAGCTTACACTAAACATGAGTCACAAATGAACCAGGTCACGACGCCAAATGATGGTTCCGGCAAGGCAATGCCCGCCCCGACAGGAGAGACCCGCTGGGGGCTGCTTGGAAGGGGCCAGGAGCAAGGCCCCTTCCCGTGTTGCATGGAGCAAGGCAACGTCCGGAGGTAGGCCCTCTGCTGGGGTGGCGACGACGACCTTTCCCCCGGCAGAGGACCCGTGGTCGCCGAGGGCGCCGCTGGCATCCCCTCTGCCCTTGTTGGGCCATCCTGGTTTCCGGTCGTCCCTGCGGTGGTAGGGGGTGGCGCAAGGCGTGGCCCTCGTCAGGCGATACGAAGTAAGGCACACGTCTGTAAAGATCGCCGCCCGTGACACTCTCACGTAATAATGAGTAGGGATGTACACGCCCCGGAGCCTTAGGAGAGCCGCCCTCGGGCCTCGGGGGCTCCCTCCCACACCTAGTGGCAGCACTTAGCTCCGCCCTACTGAGAAGACGTCGAACACTAGACTAGGCGCTGGACGCGGCCATTTGCTTTGGATCTCTTTTCTCTAACCCTGCCTTCTGGATTTGGATTTAAGTTGAAGTTGAATTTTATTTGATGCGCGCGGGGGGGGGGGGGTGCCTTTTCTCGTTCGAGCTATTTCTCGCAGTCTAGTTCTTTCCTTATTTCGGAGTTCACGCCAGTCGCCCCCCCTCATGGGCCCCTCGCGAGCCGGGCTGGGCATGAAGCACACGAGCCACGCATGCGCCAAGCAGTGGCTGGCGCTTGCTTATCACGTGGCCCCCTCGGGCGTGTCGATGAACTCCTCAGGAGCTCCTCAAAAACCTGAAATCTCTCGGGCTGGTTTTGGGCTCGTCCAAGCTAAGGTAAACCGCAACAACAACCTTGCCCCGACATGCGTAAGCTTGTGAAGACGCATACTCAATTTGACACAGAAGGATAAAAGCTACGATTGTTTACATGAGGGGCTCCCCCTCTCAAAATGCTGTTACAATCTTCCGGGGCCACGCCCAAGTTTTTATAGGGTAAACGGCAAGGGAACGAGGAATCGGCCGGATATGTCGCTCGCTGCATCTCCCATATCATCTTCTGATGCACCGCTGGCGTCGCTGTTCCTGTCGCCGTCGTTGGCATCGCCTCCACCTTCACCGGTGCTGGCGTTGCCGTCGTCAACCACGACGCCTTCGTCTGCCACAACCACTACCCCCTCATCGTCAGAAGCGAAGGCCCTGACCAGCGCATCCACATTGTCTTCAACCCATCGCGCCAGATCGCCCCGGATGGCTTCCGATACGGGAGCAATGGCGGCATTAAAATAGAAATTGGGGTCGATGTTCCGGAG
The DNA here is from genome assembly GCF_018294505.1 of Triticum aestivum. NCBI lineage: Eukaryota > Viridiplantae > Streptophyta > Magnoliopsida > Poales > Poaceae > Triticum > Triticum aestivum. The sequence continues at coordinate 188,528,430 of NC_057809.1, read as the reverse complement.
GTGGCTGAAGACCCGAGAGAACGCGCCCGAGCAGACTGCGACTCCTCTCCTCTCGGAACGGTTCTGCAGGAGCATCACCACATCCCCAAAGAAGCGGAGGTGGCTGGCGTAGTCGTTTGCATGGGGATGAGGAGCATTCTCATCATTGATATGGCCCAGGGTGGTGTTGGCTCTGTTCCTGAGGTCCTCGAGCATGGGGGCGTGCACACGCTCCAATGTCCGGCACTCAAGCACTTCGTCCCTATTCTGCCGCGCGACGGACTCGGCGTCAGCGACCCGCTGCCGAAGAGAGAGCAGCTCGGCGCGGGATGAAACCAGCTCAACCTGCGCCGAGGCCAGGGCTGATGCAGTGGCCTCCTCGCGCCGCTCCACCTCGACCAGCTGAGACTTGAGGGCAGCAGTCCTACCAGCGGCCCCAGCTTCCACGAGTTTTCAGCTTCAGGTTGTGCCTTCTCCCGAGATCCGTGCGAGCCTCGGCCACATGGCGGTCAACCTCCTCCTGGGCCCTGACCTCGGGCGCGCTGATGTCGTCCTCCGCCTCAGTAACTTGGCGCTACCTCGTCTCCAGCCGTTCGAGTTCAAGGCTGCGCTCCACGGCTTCCAGCGCCAGCACATCCTCGCTCTTCTGGATCTCTTCCTCCTCGGCGGGCGACCCCCTCAACGACGCAAGAGCAGCCCTGCGCGCCTCCACCTACTCATCCAAGATAGCGCTCCAGGCTTGGAGCTCCCACGCATGTTTCTCCGCAGCCTCGCGACGGCGGTCAGCTTCCCGAGCCTCCTCTAGATCTCATGAGCAGGCCTCACGGGAGGCTGCAAGAGAAGCCTCGGCCTTCCTGTTGTTCAGCTCGCGCTGGTGGCGCCCGAGGTTGATGGCCACCTTCAGCTTGTGCCACTCCTCCGCCAACTGAAGACCCTCGGCCTCGAGGCGCGCGTCGACACCCTCAAGTTCTTCACCAAGTTGGTTCATCGCGCCCATCGCCTCCTGGAAGAGCTCATGACGAACAACGCTCCGCCCATGCTCGAACTCGAGCGCACGGCTCATCTCACCCTCTGCTAAGGGGGCTGTGGGTGACGCCCGACGCAGTACGTCCCCTCTCAGCAGGGGGCAGGGGGCTAGGGCCCTGGCCGCGGGAGATGCAGGCTGCACCTCCCTTTCAACAGCCGCCCTAGGGAAAGAATCATGGGACCCCGAGGTCCACACTTCAGGAGCCCTGCGCGGCATCAGCATCTCGACACCTTCACTATCGGCCCCCAGCGGTGCACGCCCGCCCTGCACCAACACTTGGGGCGAGTTCTGTGCCAGCGTCGAGGAAAGGAACCACGACGATGCGGTTCTCGCGGGGCCCCACGAGGCCAGCTGGGTGCAACCCCCACTCATCGAAGGAGGGCATCTGCTCCGCGAAGGACATCTTGTTCAAGCAGCGGTACAAAACACAACTCTTCCTCGGCAAGTCATCCGGCAACGGGACGCCCGTCAGGACCTCAAACACCGTTCACTGCGCCTCATGGGGGAGCTTAGACTCCTGAAGTCTCATGTGGTCCTAGCTGCTGAGCAAGGCCCACATCAGCCGGGAGTGGCTCTGAGGCAAAGAAATTCGGCGCCGGACGAACTCCCTCACCACTATAGGCGCAGTCACGCCAAGGTCCTTGAGCCATCTCAACCTTAGCCAGACAGGGACAAGGCGTGGATCGGCGAGCCTCCGGTGGCACCAGCCGGAGTTAGGAATGGCAAGCTCAGACGGAGAAGAGAGCAGGGGGCTGAGCACTGCAGCGTCAACAAACACCCACCCTGTCTGGAACCCGCTCGCGGATGGTGGAAGCTCGAAGTCAATCCCATCGCCGGCCGTCGCCGCCACGGCCTGAAAGCTCAGGCACCCGGAGCTCTTCCTAGGATCAATTAGGTGCAGCGAGAAGTGGCGGAAAAGAGCCACGAAAGGAGCGTAGGGTCACAAATGAAGGCGAAGACGGCAAGTAGGGTCACGGATTGGGGATCAAGGTGCAGCATGTGGATCTGGTAATGGGAAAGCACTGCGTTGAGGAAGGCAGAGAAAGGAGGGACCAAGCCGGCCCAAAGGGCGTCGATGAAGAAGGGGACCTCAGAGGCCGTCTGGTCAATGCGAGCACGGGAAGCAGGCCAAGCAACCATCTCTCCCCACTCGTTGAAGCTGGATGCGAGCATGAGATGCACCTTGCCCATAGCCTCATCGTTGAGCACCCACGATCGGCCTACTGCGGGCTCGGCGGCCGGGGGCTCACTAGCTGAAGACAGAGGCTTCTTGCCTTTATCCGCTTGCGTCGGTGCCATGGCGATGGGGCAAGCAGAGCTAAGGTCAGATTGGAAAGAGGAGCAGAGTCTGGGGGAAGCAGGCGAATTGGAAGAGAATGGCGCAAGCGATGGAAGAATAACTGTGTAGACCGCGGTGGCCGTTTAGCCAGGCGGGTATCAAGGCATCATGCGGAAGCGGAGACGCCCACATCCAATCAACCGCCATGTGTCGACCGAGGTCGCAGGCTATTGGGGCCCGCGGCGCTCCGCGCTTGACCCTTGGCTTCACCTTGAAGCCAAGCCCGAGCACGCCTTGGGTCTGGGGGCTAGTGTCGGTGTTCTGGGAACGGGGGTCCCTAAAGTTGCCTGCCTGCGGCCCACGGCGTGGCTTTGCTAGCAGGCCTGTACAACCCATCTTCATCAACAAGGAATCAAGACCCTCGTGAGGGGCCAAGCCTCGCGAGGTGGACGACACTAGACCTCCTCAGGAGCAGCCTCATCAGGACGGCTCGTGAGGGGCGGAGAGTTCAAGGTTGGGCAAACCTCGTGAGGTTTCCGTGACGTAAGCCATGACGATCGAGACCAGGCAGGCGCCAGCACACGCAGCGTCCTTGTTTCCCCTTTGGTGCTAAGAGGGCAAGCGCAGGCATGGAGTACCGAGGCATCAAGCAAAGGTTTCCATATTGTTGCAACGAGACCAAGACCATAAGGACAGCAAGACAGAGGTCACCATGGAGCCCAGGATGGCGTCCTCGCGAGAACCTTTGGCAGGCGAAGACCACCTTTTGTCAGGATAGCTTGTACTAGCTGTCCCCTTTCATATTGGCTGTTGTTGGTTCCCTTCCCGCTCAATATTTGGGGACAGGACCATGGCCTCTATAAGTAGGACTAGCCACCACCATAGGGAGGGAGAGGATCCAAGGTCACCCCCAGCCACACAAGTGCACCAAGCACAAGAACACCTCAACCTGAGGACGTTGTTCTTCCCCTTGTACCGTTCATCCTCAGCCCAAGATGCAATCCACCACCACCACACTGGAGTAGGGTATTACACCACAACGGTGGCCCAAACCAGTATAAATCTTGTGTCCTTTGTGTTGCAAGTTCGTCGAGTTAGTTCGTGAGATCTAGGCTAAGTTAGGACGCGGATCGATAGGGGGGCAGAGGTCTTGGTGCGCACCCCAGAGTTTGAACCTTAAGGGTTTTGCCGGAACCCGTGATCCGATAGGCGCCACCTTCTATGTGGTGCCCACTCTCTCCCCTAAGGCCCACTAAGGCCCATTACTTCCCCGGGGGGTTCCAGTAACCCTTCCGGCACTCTGGTTTTATCCGAAACTATCCATAATGCTTCCGGTGTCCGAATAACATGGTCCAATATATCAATATTCATGTCTCAACCATTTCGAGACGCCTTGTCATGTATGTGATCTCATCCGGGACTCCGAACAACCTTCGGTATATCAAATCACATAACTCATAATACAAATTGTCATCGAACGTTAAGCGTGCAGACCCTACAGGTTCGAGAACTATGTAGAAATGACCGAGACCCATCTCCGGTCAATAACGAATAGCGGAACCTAGACGCTCATATTGGTTCCTACATATTCTACAAAGATCTTTATCTATCAAACCGCATAACATCATACATTGTTCCCTTTGTCATCGGTATGTTAACTGCCTGAGATTCGATCGTCGTTATCATCATACCGAGGTCAATCTCGTTACCAGCAAGTCTCTTTACTCGTTCTGTAATGCATCATCCCGCAACTAACTCATTAGTCACTTTGCTTGCAAGTCTTATAGTGATGAGCATTATCGAGAGGTCCCAGAGATACATCTCCAAAACACGGAGTGACAAATCCTATTCTCGATCTATGCCAACTCAACAAACACCATCAGAGACACCTGTAGAGCATATTTATAATCACCCAGTTATGTTGTGACATTTGATAGCACACAAGGTGTTCCTTCGGTATTCGGGAGTTGCATAATCTCATAGTCTGAGGAACATGTATATGTCATGAAGAAAGCAATAGCAGAAAAACTGAACGATCATTATGCTAAGCTAACGGATGGGTCTTGTCCATCACATCATTCTCTAATGATGTGATCCCGTTCATCAAACGACAACACGTGCCTATGGCTAGGAAACTTAACCATCTTTGATTAACGAGCTAGTCAAGTAGAGGCATACTAGGGACACTCTGTTTGTCTATGTATTCACACATGTACTAAGTTTCCAGTTAATACAATTCTAGCATGAATAATAAACATTTATCATGATATAAGAAAATATAAATAACAACTTTATTATTGCCTCTAGGGAATATTTCCTTTAGTCTCCCACTTGCACTAGAGTCAATAATCTAGATTACATAGTAATGATTCTAACACCCATGGAGTCTTGGTGTTGATCATGTTTTTCTCATGAAAGCGGCTTAGTCATCGGGTCTACAACATTCAGATCTGTATGTATCTTGCAAATCTCTATGTCTCCCTCCGCGAGAGAGGCTCCCACTCACTTTGTTGTAAATACAGGCTTCTCCAAAAGTCTGTACAAAACCATATGCTTTGATCACACTATCAAAGCATATATTCCAACTCCGAGAGGCCTGCACTAGTCCATAAATGGATCGCTGGAGTTTGCACACTTTGTTAGCACCTTTAGGATTGACAAAACCTTCTGGTTGCATCATATACAACTCTTCTTTGAGATATCCATTAACGAATGCAATTATGACACCCATTTGCCAAATTTCATAATCATAAAATGCGGCAATTGCTAACATGATTCGGATAGACTTAAACTTCGCTACAGGTGAGAAGGTCTCATTGTAGTCAACTCCTTGAACTTGTCAAAAACCTTTCGCAATAAGTCGAGCTTTGTAGACGGTAATGTTACCGTCAGCGTCAGTCATCTTCTTGAAGATCCATTTATTCTCTATGGCGTGCCGATCATCGGGAAAGTCAACCAAAGTCCATACTTCATTCTCATACATGGATCCCATCTCAGATTTGACGGCCTCAAGCCATTTTGTGGAATCTGGGCTCATCATCGCTTCCTCATAGTTCATAGGTTCGTCATGGTCATGTAACATGACTTCCAGAACAGGATTACCGTACCAGTCTGGTGCGGATCTTACTCTGCTTGACCTACGAGGTTCGGTAGTAACTTGATTAGAAGTTTCATGATCATCATCATTAGCTTCCTCACTAATTGGTGTAGGACTCAGTGGAACTGATTTCTGTGATGAACTACTTTCCAATAAGGGAGAAGGTACAGTTACCTCATCAAGTTCTACTTTCCTCCCACTCACTTCTTTCGAGAGAAACTCCTTCTCTAGAAAGGATCCATTCTTAGCAACGAATAACTTGCCTTCGGATCTGTGATAGAAGGTGTACCCAATAGTCTCCTTTGGGTATCCTATAAAGATACATTTCTCCGATTTGGGTTCGAGCTTATCTGGTTGAACCTTTTTCACATAAGAATCGCAGCCCTAAACTTTAAGAAACCACAATTTGGGTTTCTTGCCAAACCACAGTTCATATGGTGTCATCTCAACGGATTTCAATGGTGCCCTATTTAACGTGAATGCATCCATCTCTAAAGCATAACCCCAAAACAATAGTGGTAAATCAGTAAGAGACATCATAGATCGCACCATATCTAATAGAGTGCGGTTACGATGTTCGGACACACCATTACGCTGTGGTATTCCAGGTGGCATGAGTTGCGAAACTAATCCGCATAATTTCAAATGAAGACCAAACTCATAACTCAAATATTCACCTCCATGATCAGATCATAGAAACTTAACTTTCTTGTTACGATGATTTTCCACTTCACTCTGAAATTCTTTGAACTTTTCAAAAGTTTCAGACTTATGCTTCATCAAGTAGATATACCCATATCTGCTCAAATCATCTGTGAAGGTCAGAAAATAACGATACCCGCCGCGAGCATCAACACTCATCGGACCGCATACATCAGTATGTATTATTTCTAATAAGTCTGTTTCTCGCTCCATTGTTCTGGAGAACGGAGTCTTAGTCATCTTGCCCATGAGGCATGGTTTGCAAGCATCTAGTGATTCATAATCAAGTGATTCCAGAAGCCCATGAGCATGGAGTTTCTTCATGCGCTTTACACCAATATGACCTAAACGGCAGTGCCACAAATAAGTTGCACTATCATTATTAAACTTATATCTTTTGGCTTCAATACTATGAATATGTGTATCACTACTATCAAGATTCAATAAAAATAGACCACTCATCAAGGGTGCATGACCATAAAAGACATTACTCATATAAATAGAACAACCATTATTCTCTGATTTAAATGAATAACTGTCTCACATCAAACAAGATCCAGATATAATGTTCATGCTTAACGCTAGCACCAAATAACAATTATACAGGTCTAAAACTAATCCCGAAGGTAGATGTAGAGGTAGCGTGCCGACCGCGATCACATCGACTTTGGAACCATTTCCCACGCGCATCGTTACCTCGTCCTTAGCCAATCTTCCCTTAATCCACAGCCCTTGTTTCGAGTTGCAAATATTAGCAGCAGAACCAGTATCAAACACCCAGGCGCTACTGTGAGCATTAGTAAGGTACACATCAATAACATGTATATCAAATATACCTTTCACTTTTCCATCCTTCTTATCCTCCAAATACTTGGGGCAGTTCTGCTTCCAGTGACCAGTACCTTTGCAGTAGAAGGACTCAGTCTCAGGCTTAGGTCCAGACTTCGGCTTCTTCACTTGAGAAGCAACTTGCTTGCCGTTCTTCTTGAAGTTCCCCTTCTTCCCTTTGCCCTTCTTCTTGAAACTAGTGGTATTTTTGACCATCAAGACTTGATTCTCCTTCTTGATTTCTACCTCCGCAACTTTTAGCATTGCGAAGAGCTCGGGAATTGTCTTATCCATCCCTTGCATATTATAGTTCATCATGAAGCTTTTGTCACTTGGTGGCAGTGATTTAAGAACTCTGTCAATGACACTATCATCAGGAAGATTAACTCCCAGTTGAGTCAAGTGGTTGTGGTACCCAGACATTCTGAGTATATGTACACTGACAGAACTATTCTCCTCCATCTTGCAACTTTAGAACTTATTGGAGACTTCATATCTCTCAATCTGGGCATTTGCTTGAAATATTAACTTCAACTCCTGGAACATCTCATATGCTCCATGATGTTCAAAACGTCGTTGAATTCCCGATTCTAAGTCGTAAAGCATGGCACACTGAACTATCGAGTAGTCATCGGCTTTGCTCTGCCAAACGTTCATAACATTTGGAGTAGCTCCTGCAGCGGGCTTTGCACCTAGCGGTGCTTACAGGACATAATTCTTCTGTGCAGCAATGAGGATAATCCTCAAGTTACGGACCCAGTCCGTCTAGTTGCTACCATCATCTTTCAACTTAGCTTTCTCTAGGAATGCATTAAAATTCAAAGGAACAGTAGCACATGCCATTTATCTACAACATCATAGACATGCAAAATACTATCAGGTACTAAGTTCATGATAAATTCAAGTTCAATTAATCATATTACTTAAGAACTCCCACTTAGATAGACATCCCTCTAGTCATCTAAATGATCACGTGATCCATATCAACTAAACCATGTCCGGTCATCACGTGAGATGGAGAAGTTTTCAATGGTAAACATCACTATGTTGATCATATCTACTATATGATTCACGCTCGACCTTTCGGTCTCCGTGTTCCGAGGCCATATCTGCATATGCTAGGCTCATCAAGTTTAACCTAAGTATTCTACTTGTGCAAAACTGGCTTGCACCCGTTATATGTGAACGTAGGGCTTATCACACCTGATCATCACGTGGTGTCTCGGCACGACGAACTATAACAATGGTGCATACTCAGGGAGAACACTTATACCTTGAAATTTATTGAGAGATCATCTTATAATGCTACCGCCAAACTAAGCAAAATAAGATGCATAAAAAGATAAACATCACATGCAATCAAATAAGTGATATGATATGGCCATCATCATCTTGTGCCTTTGATCTCCATCTCCAAAGCACCATCATGATCACCATAGTCACCGGCTTGACACCTTAATCTCCATCGAAGCATCGTTGTCGTCTCGCCAACTATTGCTTCTACGACTATCACTACCGCTTAGTGATAAATAAAGCAATTACAAAGCGAACACTATATGGCTCCTGCCAGTTGTCGATAACTATTACAAAACATGATCATCCCATACAACAATTTATATATCATCACGTCTTGACCATATCACATCACAGCAAGCCCTGCAAAAACAAGTTAGACGTCCTCTACTTTGTTGTTGCAAGTTTTACGTCGCTTCTACGGGCTTCTAGCAAGAACCGTTCTTACCTACGCATCAAAACTACAACATTTTTTCATCAAGTGTATCGTTTTAACGTTCAACAAGGACCAGGCGTAGTCACACTCGATTCAACTAAAGTTGGAGAAACAGACACCCACTAGCCACCTGTGTGCGGAGTACGGCAGTAGAACCAGTCTCATGAACGCGGTCATCTAATGTCTGTTTGCGCCGCTTCATCCAACAATACCGCCGAATCAAAGTATGACATGTTGGTAAGCAGTATGACTATTATCGCCCACAACTCTTTGTGTTCTACTCATGCATATAATATCTACGCATAAACCTGGCTCTGATACCACTTTTGGGGAACGCAGTATTTCAAAAATTTTACCTACGATCACACAAGATCTATCTAGGAGATGCATAGCAACGGGAGGGGAGAGTGTGTCTACGTACCCTCGTAGACAGAGAGCAGAAGCGTTTAGTAACGCGGTTAATGTAGTCGAACGTCTTCGCGATCCAACCAATCCAAGTACCGAACACACGTCACCTCTGCGATCAGCACACGTTCATCTCATTGACGTCCCTCGAACTCTTGATCTAGTTGAGGTCGAGGGAGATTTCCGTCAGCACAAAAGTGTGGTGGCGGTGATGATGAAGTTACCGATGCAGGGCTTCGCCTAAGCACTGCAATGATGTGACCGAGGTGTGTAACTTTGGAGGGGAGCACCGCACATGGCTAAATGATCAACTTGTGCGTCTATGGGGTGCCCCCTCCCCGTATATAAAGGAGGGGAGGAGGAGGCCGGCCGGCCCTAGGGGGCGCGCCCAAGGGGGGAGTCCTACTGCAAGTAGGAATCGGCTCCCCCTTTCCTAGTCCTAGTAGGAGAAGAAGGAAGGAGAGGGAGAGGTAGAGGGAAAAAGGAGCCACGCCCCCTCCCCTAGTTCTATTCGGACTCCCCTTGGGGGCGCCACCACCTGGCTGCTGCCCTCTCTCCCCCCTAAGGCCCACTAAGGCCCGTTACTTCCCCGGGGGGTTCGGGTAACCCTTCCGGCACTCCGGTTTTATCCAAAATTATCCGGAACGCTTCCGGTGTCCGAATAACATGGTCCATTATATAAATCTTTATGTCTCGACCATTATGAGACTCCTCGCCATGTCCATGATCTCATTCGGGACTCCAAACAACCTTCGGTACATCAAATCACATAACTCATAATACAAATCATCATCGGACGTTAAGCGTGCGGACCCTACGGGTTCGAGAACTATGTAGACATGACCGAGACACATCTCTGGTCAATAACCAATTGCGGAACCTAGATGCTCATATTGGTTCCTACATATTCTACAAAGATGTTTATCGGTCAAACCGCATAACAACATACGTTGTTCCCTTTGTCATCGGTATGTTACCTGTCCGAGATTCGATCGTCGGTATCATCATACCTAGTTCAATCTCATTACCGGCAAGTCCCTTTACTCGTTCTGTAATGCATCATCCCACAACTAACTCATTAGTCACTTTGCTTGCAAGGCTTATAGTGATGACCATTATTGAGAGGGCCCAGATATACCTCTCCGAAACACGGAGTGACAAATCCTATTATCGATCTATGCCAACTCAACAAACACCATGGGAGACACCTATAGAGCATCTTTATAATCACCCAGTTACGTTGTGATGTTCGATAGGACACAAGGCGTTCCTACGGTATTCGGGAGTAGCATAATCTCATAGTCTGAGGAACATGTAAAAGTCATGAAGAAAGCAATAGCAGGAAAACTAAACAATCATTATGCTAAGCTAACAGATGGGTCTTGTCCATCACATCATTCTCTAATGATGTGATCCCGTTCATCAAATGACAACACATGTCTATGGCTAGGAAACTTAACCATCTTTGATTTACGAGCTAGTCAAGTAGAGGCATACTAGGGACACTCTGTTTGTCTATGTATTCACACATGTACTCAGTTTCCGATTAATACAATTCTAGCATGAATAATAAACATTTATCAGGATATAAAAAAATATAAATAACAACTTTATTATTGCCTCTAGGGAATATTTCCTTTAACTATTTGGGCCGTCCATGATGGAAAGAATCATGGTTGAAGCGAGGGAGAGGAAATATCGCGTAGTTACTGGTTACGGTGGGTGGTCGGGGCTGAGCGATGCACTATGGTTTGCACGTTTCTCTCGTGGACACGCGTGTGTGCGAGGCGTTGGATTACTGAACCCGGAGCGATCACACATTACTGAACCCAAGTGATCAATCCCTTGGCTGTTGACTGAACCCAAGCGATTCGCTCGCTGTTGACTGAACCCGAGCGATTCCTTCGGTGCTGCTGCTAACTGAACCCGAGCGATCAATCACTCCTGCTGCTTACTGAAGCTGATCGAGTCTCCGTGCGAGATGTAGCTAGCCAACCAGTGTTGGGTTGCCTCTCGATGAAGAGTGACTATTGCTACCGTGCGAGCGATACGTAGAACGATTCGAGATGTGGTGAGTCGAGCCGAGTGGTTGGCTATGGATGAACAGTTCCCGGTTGGGGTTGGATGAACAGGACCTTGTGGTAGTAGGCCGTTGTCGCTGGATGAACAAGACCACGACGATGCCTCCGAACCCCAGCCGGTTGGGGGTGGATGAATAGGACCCCGTGGAGGCTCTATGAACACCAGCCGATGGAGGCTGGATGAACAGTAGTCGATGATGAATAGTAGACCGTGGAGGGTGGAGGAGGTTGACGGTGGATGAAAAGTAGCCCGTGGAGGCTGGAGCGAGGCAGTAGACAGTGGATGAACAGGACCCCGTTTCGACCGTAGGCGCTCCAACACAAGTCCATTTCCTCCGTTTTGCGGTATGCCACACCCCTCCCGATCAATAGGACCCTGTTTCGACCGTAGGCACTCAAACACAAGTCTATTTCCTCCGTTTTGCGGTACGCTAGACCCCTCCCAATGAACATGATCTCGTTTCGACCGTGGCCGGTCAAACAAAAGGCCGTTTCCTCCGTTTTGCGGTACACCAGACCCCATTTCGTCTATTCCATCCAAGCCGGCTGGCTCCCGTTGAACACAACGCATTCTGACCTAGTCGGTTGTTTCCCGATGAACAGGATGATGTTTATCCATTCCAACCCAGCCGGTTCGTTGCCCGACGAACAGGATGCCGTTGCTGCCGTTCGTTGCCTCTCCATGTACACAACCCCTGGTCGGATACTTATATGATGGAAAATAGACCCGAGGGCCATAGGTCTCACTAGAGGCTTCTCTGAAAGATAGAAATTATTACGGTGGGTGAACAAATTACTACCGAGCAATTGATAGAAAAGCGCAAAGTTATGACGATATCTAAGGCATTGATCATGAATATAGACATCACTTCCATGTCAAGGAGACATAAACGATTATCCATCTACTACTATTACTCCACACATCGACCGACTCCTGCCTGCATCTAGAGTATTAAGTTCATAACAACAGAGTAACGCATTAAGTAAGATGCCATGATGTAGCGGGATTAACTCAAGCAATATGATGAAGACAACATCTTGTTATCCTCGATGACAACAATACAATACGTGTCAGTTCCCCTTCTGTCACTAGGATCAAGCACCGCAAGATTGAACCCAAAGCTAAGCACTTCTCCCATTGCAAGAAAAACCAATCTAGTTGGCCAAACCAAATCGATAGTTCGAAGAGACATGCAAATATATCAAATCATGCATATAAGAATTGAGAGGAGATTCAAATAATATTCATATATAAGCTGGTCATAAATCCACAATTCATCGGATCTCAACAAACACACTGCAAAAGAGTGTTACATCAAGTAGATCTCCAAGAAAATCGAGGAGAACATGGTATTGAGAATCAAAGAGAGAGAAGAAGCCATCTAGCTACTAGCTATGGACCCGTAGGTCTGTGGTAAACTACTCACGCTTCATCGGAGAGGCAATGGTGTTGATGTAGAAGCCCTCCGTGATCGAATCCCCCTCCGGCAGGATGCCGGAAAAGGTCCCTAGATGGGATCTCATGGGTACAGAAGGTTGCGGCAGTGGAAAAGTGGTTTTGTGGCTCTCTTGGAAGTTTTCGGGGTGTATGAGAATATATAGGAGGACGATCTAGGTCAGGGGGTCATCGAGGGGCCCAAAAGGTCAGGGGGCGCGCCCAACCCCCTGGGCATGCCCTCCACCCTTGTGGCCGCATCGTGGCTCTTTTGACTTGCACTCCAAGTCTCCTGGGTGTCTTCTGGTCCAAGAAAAATCACCGCGAAAATTTTATTCCGTTTGGACTCCGTTTGATATTCCCTTTCTGCGAAACTCTAAAACAAGGAAAAAAAGAAAGTGGCACTGGGCTCTAGGTTAATAGGTTAGTCCCAAAAATCATATAAAATAGCATATTAATGCATATAAAGCATCCAAAACAAATAATATAATAGCATGGAACAATCAGAAATTATAGATATGTTGGAGACGTATCAAGCATCCCAAAGCTTAATTCCTGCTCGTCCTCGAGTAGGTTAATGATAAAAACAGAATTTTTGATGTGGAATGCTACCTAACATATTTATCCATGTAATTCTCTTTATTGTGGCTTGAATTTTCAGATCTGTAAGATTCAACACAAAAGTTTGATATTAACATAAGAACAATAATACTTCAAGCATACTAACAAATAATTATGTCTTCTCAAAATAACATGGCCAAAGAAAGCTTATCCCTACAAAATCATATAGTATGGCTATGCTCCATCTTCATCAAGGATGTATGTCAAGAGGCTGACAATAGGGACCCCCATGGTCCATGGCCACACGCAAGCAACCGCCTCCTTATTATGCGAAAAAATGATTCCTCCCACTGACATCTTCGGTGCATCGGTTCGGAGGCTGACTTGTGGGCCTACTAAGTTAACGCGCACGTAGGGCTTTATCAACTTAGTCAATAAATGACTCTAGCAGCAGTGACCATTGGATTTTAATCAAACGGTCCCGCTGTTTCTTCAATATTTGATCTTCTTGCACCAGCCGCGCAAAAGAGTGTCGGCGGGACCACCTGTTCCTGCCTCCATGGCCGATTGTGCTGCCGCACAGGCCTCACCGCCCCACCCTACTACCACCGCTGGCCAAGCCATCCCTCTATTCACCCACACCCCTGTTATTCTGCAGCAAAGACAGCCTCATACCGCAGCCAAACCAGTCAACCATCATACGAGCCTCCGCGTGTTCTCGGGCTCCGCGTCATTCCCTACCTCACCGTCATCCACCGCCTGGGTGCTCTTTGCGAGGCGTGGTCAACACGGTCAATGAATGACAGCCATCAGAAGAGGACTGTATGTGGAGAGGCTGACAGCTAGGTCCATGGCCGCACGCAAGCAAGTGCCTCCTTATTACGCGCAAAATAATGATGCCTCCACCTCACAGCTCAGACCCATCGGAAGGGCCTTTGTATTTCGCGAAAAAATGTCCCCCCTGATAGTTGGGACCCACCGGCTTTACCTTCGCACAGAAGGAAGTGACTTCTTCCCCCCTGACAGATGGGACCCACCGGGTTGAAGCGAAGGTAGCGTTATCTGTCTGGCCAAGAACGTGTCCGTACATAGCGGTCGAACGGTCTCTCTGCAGCGACGTACCATGGCCGAGTAAGGAGCGACACGTGTTGAAGTAGAGGCGCTGACATAGCATGTCACACAGTCCCGCCTATATCATGTACACGTACGTACAACCATGCTACGAGATAGTAAATACGGCTACATACGTACATATGTGTGGGGTCTCTAATGCATACAGCGACAATGTCCTGTTCATCGGCAGCCAACCGGCTAGGTCGGCACAGAGTAAACAGCGTCGCGTTTTCATCGGGAGCCAACCGGCTTGGACGAAACAACCGAAACAAGCTGTGGCGTACCGCAGAACGGAGGAAATGGCCTTCTGTTCGACTGCGTACGGTCGAAACGGTGTCATGTTCATTGGGAAGGGTCTGGGGTACCGCAGAATAGAGGAAATGGACTTGTGTTCGAGTCCATATGGTTGTAACAGGGTGTTGTTGATCGGGAGGGGTGTGGCGTACCACAAAACGGAGGAAACGGACTTGTGTTGGAGCGCCTACGGTCGAAATAGGGTCCTGTTCATCGGGAGGGGTGTGGCGTACCGCAAAACGGGACTCTACGGGCTACTGTTCATCCACCATCGACTTCCTCTGGCATCCACCTACTACTTTTCATCCACCATTGACTTCCTCCAGCCTCCACCATCTATTGTTCATCCACGGGGTCCTGTTCATCTAGCCTCCACTGGCTACTATTCAACAAGCCCTCGACGGGGTCCTGTTCATCCACCCTCCACCGGCCTCCTCGATCGGGGTCCTGTTCATCCAGGGGCAACGACCTCTACTACCATGGGGTCCTGTTCATCCATCCCCCATCGGGAACTGTTCATCCAACCCCCAACAATGGTCACTGTTCATCAAGAGGCAGCAGGTTCGATCGGCTTCAGTTAGCAGGAGTAGCGAAGGAATCGCTCGGGTTCAGTTAACAGCCAGGGATCGATCGCTCGGGTTCGCTAACGTAGCTAGTGCAAGCGCTCGGGTTCAGTAAGCGAATGCCTCGATCGGGTTCAGTTAGAGCCCAACGCCTCACACACACGCACGTACATGTACAAGAGAAACATGCAATCCCTCCGTGCATCACTCGGCCCCGATGACCCACCGTAACCGGGAACTCCTCGAAATTTTTCCTCGCCCTTGCTTCTACCATGATTTTTTTCCGTCGTGGACGGCCCAAAGAATGTCATGCAGGTGCGTCTCCGCCCCTCCCAGTATGAAAACCCCATTTTTTGTCATGATTTTTTGTCATAGAAGTAGGAGCCCACCACATATATGCTGATACTGGGTTTTGTCATAATTATTGTCATAGAAATGTCATAAGCATGACATAATTTTTTTCGTTCGGGCCAAAATGCCACGGATGTGTCTTTTTTTTGTAGTGATCCTTTTGGACCAAAGGGAACAAGACACAACATAGTCACCACATCCATTAACAGGTGATATCTTTGGAAGCACTTCCATATAATGAAGCTAACAAAGAACATGCGATTGAACTACACAACTCATGACGAATTAGAGAAACAAAAGGGCAGCCGAATTTTTAGAGTGAATTCTAAATATTGGATGAAAAAAATTCATTATTTACCATTACCTGTAGTCCATCCCCTTCTCAAGATTAACATAAATGGATGGACTATGGGTACTGGTAAATGATGAAGATAGCAATGAGGTCAAAATAATTCATTACTACCAATATTGAGGGCATTGAGACGTTGTTATATTTCACATGTACAATGAAATCAGACCTATTTGAATATTAGGCTATTAAATATTAATTTTGGTTAGCGAATTATTGCAAACATGCATCAACAATTGGAAATAGTTTGTTACTACCAAACATCGGCAAACTATAATGTGATATTTGATTCTACAAGCTTAGTATGTAATGCAAACGAATAGTGAGAGCATCAGTAAATTATTATAATTCATATGTACAATGCAATCAGACTTGTTTTGATATTCAATTGTTATATTTTCAGTCTTCTCTAGGAATTATTTAAACTATAGCTAATCACAAATGTACTAAAGTTTCTTAACTTTGTTGAATATTAATAGGGGTAGGGGGCCTAACACTTCCAATGTCGGTCCCAAAGACTGGAAAAAGTGGAGGGGCATTAGAAAATTAACACTATACCTTAAGATGTAGGGTATTTCACATTCCAAACTTACTATCATCAATTAGTAACTTAGCCATAAGTTAATCAAATAAAAAACAAGAGCAGTAACTATACAAGAATATACAATTACCATGTAGATATAGTACTAGTTTGGATTGGTATGTGTGCTCATACATATAATTACATTTTCAAAAATTTATGAACTTATTACTAGCTACTCTATACCTCACTCAACACTTATAGGCCACTTATAGAAATCACATGTTTTACCAAGACCAGAAAGACAATTTATGAAAATTTACATCTAATTGGCATTCCATTGATTACATTATATTGGTACAACCGCATACCCACGGGCCACTTCATTAAATCTTAGCACGCGCATCGAGTGGGCCACTTTCCTAGGTATGTTAAAAGGAATATACCCTTTAGATCCAAAATGTGACGATTCTTATAAATCGGCGGAACGACACAGAACCACAACCACTCGCTCACTACCCCGTCTAGCATGTCTCTCTTGACTACACATCTTCCTCTCTTGTTTCCCCGGCGGCGCCACCCCACGGGGCATATGTGGTGGTGGGGATGGTTCAAGGATGACCGATGGTCCCTTCTTCTCCTAAAATCATCTCCTCCAATGACAGTGATTGGGATGGTGAGGATACTTCACCAGTGGTGGCTGGGATGGCATGAATCCACCTCTGTTTGGCCAGTGATGTGGCAGCAGAAACCAGGTACGGCTCATCTCAGCGACCACAATGCAAAAATAATAATTCCCAAGTGCAACATTACAATTAATCAAACTGGAGTTTTGTGGGATGCAATAAAAGAAAATATTGGTGTGTAGCAGTCAAAAGACTCCCAGATTTTGGTGGTGATGAGTTTTTTTAACAAACATCCATCCACTCGACATGCTTTATTGATAAGATAACAAGATTACATAGTTGAGCATGAACTTTAAATATATCTAATAGAACATGATGTAATTGGTGGGCATGTAGTGCCAAATAGGTTCGCCACGCTCTCCATCCAACAGCTCAGAGTACCGCGTGTCCCAATCAGATGTGTTCATATGACACATGGCTATTGCTGTCAGGCGCGGTTTTTTTCTGTAGGAAATAACAAACAATGAGCTGCTTTAGAACTAACACAATCTCTAGTTGATAAGATTTGTAGCACAAGTACTTACCAACAGGTGGATGATCTGGATCCCAATGTACTGCATAAGCACTTGCACCAAATCCTTTCTATTCTAAGGGCACAAACAAACTATGAGTTTATTCAGAATGAACAAACTCTCCACTTCCTAAGGTACGCAGCTACTTACCAGAAGGTGCATCATCTGGGCTCCAAGTTACCTTATAAGCACTTGAACCATATCCTTTTTCTTCTATAGGAAATAAAGAATCATGAGTTGATTCAGGACTCACACATTCTTCAATTTCTAATAAAGCACAAGTAATTACATGAAGGTGCATCTTCTGGGCTCCAAGTCGCCTTGTCAGAACTTGTCCCAGAACCTTTTTCTTGTAAAGGTAATAAAAAAGTATGATTTGGTTCAGGATTAACACATTCTCAACATGGTAAGGTAGGAGAAGTACTTACCAGATGGTGGACGATCTGGGTCCTAGTGTACCGCATAAGCACTTGCCCCAAAACCTTTTTCTTCTATAGGAATAACAAACCATGATTTCAGTCAAAACTAACACGTTCTCGACTTGGTAAGGTATCACAAGTACTTACTAGAAGGTGCATCTTCTGGGCTCCAATTCACCTTATAAGGACTTGCCCCAGAACCTCCTTCTTCTGTAGCAAATAACAAACTATGAGCTTATTCAGAATTAACACATTCTCAACATGGGAAGGTGGCACAAGTACTTACTTGAAGGGGGATCCCAATGTACCGCATACGCACTTTCACCAAAGCCATCTTTTTCTATAGGAAATAATGACCAATGAGTTAATTCACAGTTAACAAACTTCCCGAGTTGGCAAGGTAGCACAATTACTTACGAGAAGGAGGATCCCAATGAACCGCATAAGCACTTTCACCAAAACCATTTCCCTTTGCAGTAACTGACAAATTAGGTGTTGACTCACAATTAACAAATTTCGCAACTTGACAAGGTAGCACAAGTATTTACCAGCAGGTGGATCCCAATGAACCGCATAAGCACTCGTATCAAAAGCATTTTCTTCTGCAGGAAATAATAAACTATATGAGGTGATTCAGACATGAGAGACCCTCGACTTGGTAAAGCTAGTAGTAGTACTTACGAGAAGATGGAGGTTCGCCCCTGTCGCTGGACTCAGCAAAGGCCAGGATGAGCAAGAAAAAGGCTACTGGTATAAGCTTGATCGCCATGTCTAGATCACTATGAACTAAATTTCATTGGGTGAGGAAAACATACGGGTCTAGGTGCCTATTTATATAGCTCGGCAATTCCTTAGTAGCGGAAGGAAAAGCAGTGCTAGGTAAAAAAATTCCCAATTTCCCTAGCATTTACAAAATTCCTTAATTGGAAACCATATATGGATAGAATTTAAATATTACGTAACTTAGTTCGTTAGGAAACGTTGGAATCCTCCTATTGCAATAATATCTGCCCAAAGATAATTCGTGTGGAAAGGTTCTACTCCTCCCATTTCTTAGTACTGATTAACATGCATAGAAAACTAACATAGTATCTCCCCCCAATATCAATAGCTTAAATTAAACAAAATTTGCATCTGGCAAACAACAACTTTTTTGGGACAAATCCAAACGCATTGCCAGCGTTGGATGGGGATCGAGCAGTAGCGTTGTTCAGTTGATTTTCTCCCATATGCCAGAATTAAGGGATTGACTCAATTAGCCAGGCCCTAATTAATGGAGGATCACTCGCATTATCTTCGCTTGATTTTCTCCCATTTCTCTTGTCACAACCCTAGTCAGTGCTTGCATTAGGACTAGCTAGAGTGATGCATCATGTTTAAATTATTCTTAAACTTGAAATGGGGATCAACAAACCCCAGCACCCCCTAGGAAATACCAGGTTCAACTAAAACATGATTTCAATGAACGCAAACCGCCCTTCATAAAAGTTCATCATTTTTGAAGTGGAATAGAACCTCTACCAAAAATGGTGCACATTTTTCTAGGACACTCTGGATTTTTGAACTAATCCATATAGTATTTACAGTTGGACATTTAAATCTTATAAATAATTTTAAATGTCCAAATAATCTTGAAAGAATTTGAGGGCTGTTGGAAATAATTTCACAAGTGCCCACAAATATTTTCAGCATTTTACAAAGAGGTTTGGCATTTGTGCTAAACCAGAAAGAAAGACAGAAAATAAAACAGAAAAACAGAAAAGGCAGAGGGAGAAGGCCCCTAGACAACTTACCTGAACTGGGCCGACCCACCTGGCCTGGTGCCAGTCACTCCCTACCTCTTCCAGTAGGCAGAGGGGGACAGGGCACGCGCGCCCGAGCTCGCCGTGCAGCTCCCTACTCGCCTGTGTCGCCTGGACAGTGCGCAGATGCGTCGAAACGCCTCCTCGGTGCCGCCCCGAGCTCCCCGACACCTCACTCTCCCCCTGCCCTCTCTCTCTTGCCCTCTGATCGCCGTGGCCGATGCAGCCACTACCGCGCTACCGTGAAGCCACAGCCACCGCCGCTCGCTCATCGCCTCGACGTGCCCATGAGCTTCCTTGCCGTCCACTGCACCGAGCCAGCCAAGCCACGAGCGCTCACATGCCCTAGATATGCCTCCCTAACCCCACCTTCATCGCCCATCACCGGAGACCCCCGTCGCCACCGCGCTCAGCTCCGACCACCTTCGAGCTCACCGTCCACTCCACTATGATCGCCGTGAGCTGCTGCCCCTTCTTTCCCTCTCTGTTCTCGCTGCCGCACTGCGTAGCCACACCGCCGCTCTCACCCGCATGCGCCACTGGCTGCGATCGCCGCCGACACAACTTCAGTGACCAAATGGTCCGCCCATCGTGTCCTTTGCACTCGCCGCTTCGCGCACGCCGTCCCTAGCGTGCTAGCTCACCCGCCTATGCCCCGCAGCGCCGCCCGCGCCTGCAAACAAGCTCCGGCCGCTGCAGCCGAGCTCCCCGTCGTTGCATCTGGCCACCTCAGGCCCGACTGGCGTCATCGCCCGACGCGCGCTGGTCTAGGCTCTCGAACGAGCCCAGCTGCACTACGAATGGGGCACCACAACCCGTTCCCGAAGCGCCCCACCACATCCATTATCACCGACGGCTAAGCGCCTGCGTGTTAGCCCCTGTTGAAGAGGGGTTTGACCTCCCCTAGGTCACTGACGTGTGGGGCCGCCCTGCTAATTAACCTAGGTTAGTACTAATTAAATTAGGTTAGTTTAGTTGGTCACTGACATGCGGGACCCACTGGTCAGTTTGACCTGGGCCGCCCCGTTGACTCACTGACATCATGCTGACGCGGTAATTCCCTTTTATGGAATTAGTTTATTTCTAATTAATCAAAAAATCCAGAAAAAGGTTTAAACTTCAAAAAATCATAGAAATTAATCTATAGCTTAGATGGAAAAGATTTACATATGAAAAATGATCAGAAAAATCCAATCCATCCATTAGCATTGGTTTCATGCATGACAAAGCAACTTAACCTTGCTGTATAGATCAAAACATGATACCGCACTTTATAAATTCATAGTTTGAGTTTGAATTTGAACCTTTGGTTTGAATTGACTCAAACCCCTCTTGTTTTAGTTGCATTAGCCCAACACACTCACTTTTCCATGTCATATGCATGCATCATATTGTTTCATATTGCCATGTATTGATTGTGTTACCGGTGTGATCTCCGTGGTAGGTCCTACACCGAGGATATCCGTGAATATATCCAACCGAAGGGCAGTACACTTCCACCACCCTTCCAGGCAAGCAACCCCCATTGATCATCTCGATATAATACCATCTTGTTGCTCTTGCTCTCTTTTACTGCATTAAGACAATAACGTTTCAAACTGCTGTTTCCTGCGGTAGTTGAACCCCTTTCCTCTGCATGACCTGTCTTTGCCCCGGTAACTAGATGAAACCCACTAGCATGTGTAGGAGTTGATTGAGCCATGTTGTGTTCCTACCATGCTATGCCTGCTATACTTAGAGTTGTGTTAGGTCCGATTCATCTGGGTGATGGATTGGAGTGAAAAGGTTGTGTCCAGTAATGAGAGTGAAGTGTTGAACATGTTTTGGTAAAGGTATCGATGAGAGGCCATGTAGGAGTACATGATGGGTTGTTTCATTGGAACCGTCCCTAAGAACTGAGTTCTGTGTGTGTGATTCAACACCAGCTACTACCACACATTGGGCCCTAAAATATGACCCCGCTTGACTTATTGACTACCATGATCTCGGTCTAGTAGTTGCAAGTAGTTTCTGGTGTCTATAGTATACTGGAGGCTGTGCGCAACGCTAATCCTTGGGGTGGAGTGTGATGGGGCAAGTACCTAGCACGGTATACCGGCATGCCAGTTTGGTGCCTCGGGAACCCTGCACACAGCGTTTGGGGTTGTACTGGAAACACCAGCCGGATCTCCTTGTGGATGGAACCCGAATAGGCAATAAACCTGGACTAGAGACTTATGTGGTTGCTTAGGTCGTGGTCTAGACCCTCGCCGGCTTTCGCTTGAAGTATGCCGAGCACTTGACGTGTGGAGGCGCTAAGTGGTGGACACATGTGTGAAGAAGTACACCCCAGCAGGGTTATCAAACTATTTGAATAGCCGCGTCTGCGATAATGGACCACTTGGCTGCTTATGCAGTTCATAGACAAGTTAACAGTTACCCATAAAAGACTCAAGACAAGTGTGAGTGCCGTGGATGGCCCTCTCGTAGGAATACGGGAGAGGATCCACGGTGGAGTATTGTTGTGGTGATTAGTGGACTCATGTGCGCTATCTCCTCTTATTCAAACTACTGTTATACGAAGGATAGAATAGCTAAGAGTCAGAGCTAGCTTGCTGCATAAATTCCACTAGCCTTGTTGATAATGTTGCATATATTATAGGATTTGATGTAAGACTTGCTGAGTACCTTAGTACCCATGTTTGCTTAATAAACATGTAGATCTCGATGTTGATGAGTAGCTTGTACTCAGGTGGCAGCCTCGAGCCTATGAAGGGCCTTGTAGATAGTCAGGCTTCAGCAAGCCTTCTTGCTACCGCTTGAGCTTGCATTGGTTTTTCCCTTGAAGGGGAAAGGGTGATATAGCAAAGTAGAGTAAGTATTTCCCTCAAGTTTGAGAACCAAGGTATCAATCCAGTAGGAGACAATGCAACAAGCCACCGAATACATGGACAAACAAACACCAACTTGCACCCAACACGACAAAGGGGTTGTCAATCCCTTCATGGTTATTTTCAAAGTGAGACCTGATATAGATGGATAAACGGTAAAGTAATATTTTTGGTATTTTTGGTTTATAGATCGGAAAGTAAAAGATTGCAAAGAAAGTAAATAGGAAACTAAAATTCTAGATCGGAAACTTATATGATGGAAAATAGAAGATTATATGATGGAGAATAGACCCGAGGGCCATTGGTTTCACTAGAGGCTTCTCTCAAGATAGAAAATATTATGGTGGGTGAACAAATTACTGTCGAGCAATTGATAGAAAAAAGCGCAAAGTTATGATGATATCTAAGGCAATGATCATGAATATAGGCATCACGTCCGTATCAAGTAGACCGAAATGATTCTGCATCTACTACTACTACTCCACACATCGACCGAGTCCTGCATGCATCTAGAGTATTAAGTTCATAAGAACAGAGTAATGCATTAAATAACATGACATGATGTAGCGAAATTAACTCAAGCAATACGATGGAAACCCCATCTTGTTATCCTCGATGGCAGCAATACAATACGTATCGGTTCCCCTTATGTTACTAGGATCGAGCACCGCAAGTTTGAACCCAAAGGTAAGCATTTCTCCCATTGCAAGAAAAACCAATCTAGTTGGCCAAACCAATTTGATAGTTTGAAGAGACTTGCAAAGATATCAAATCATGCATATAAGAATTCAGAGGAGATTAAAATAATATTCATAGATAAGCTGATCATAAATCCACAATTCATTGGATCTCAGCAAACACACAGCAAAAAAGTATTACATCGAATAGATCTCCAAGAACATTGACGAGAACATGGTATTGAGAATCAAAGAGAGAGAAGAAGCCATCTAGCTACTAGCTATGGACCTGTAGGTCTGTGGTAAACTATTCACGCTTCATCGGAGAGGCAATGGTGTTGATGTAGAAGCCCTCCGTGATCGAATCCCCCTCCGGCAGAACACTGGAAAAGGCCCCTAGATGGGATCTCACGGGTACAGAAAGTTGCGGCGGTGGAACTGTGGTTTCGTGGCTCCCCTGGAAGGTTTTGGGGTATTTGAGAATATATAGGCGGAAGAAATAGGTTGGTGGAGTCACGAGGGGCCCAAAAGGGTGGGGCGCGCCCTACCCCCCTGGACGCGCCCTCCGTCCTTGTGGCCGCCTCGTGGCTCCCCTGACGTGCACTCCAAGTCCTCTGCATGTCTTCTGGTCCAAGAAAAATCATCGCCAAAGTTTCATTCTGTTTGGACTCCGTTTGGTATTCCTTTTCTGCGAAACTCTAAAACAAGGAAAAAATAGAAACTGGCATTGTGCTCTAGGTTAATTGGTTAGTCCCAAAAATCCTATAAAATAGCATCTTAATGCATGTAAAACGTCCAAAACAGATAATATAATAGCATGGAACAGTCAAAAATTATAGATACGTTGGAGACGTATCAGGCATCCCCAAGCTTAATTTCTGCTCGTCCTCGAGTACGTAAATGATAAAAATAGAATTTTTGATGTGGAATGCTACCTAGTATTTATCCTTGTAATTCTCTTTATTGTGGCGTGAATGTTCAGATCCGTATGATTCAAAACAATAGTTTAATATTGACATAAAAACAATAATACATCAAGCATACTAACAAAATAATTATGTCTTCTCAAAATAACATGGCCAAAGAAAGCTTATCCCTACAAAATCATATAGTCTGGCTATGCTCCATCTTCATCACATAAAATATTCAAATTATGCACAACCCTGATGACAAGCCAAGCAATTGTTTCATACTTTTTATGTTCTCAAACTTTTTCAATCTTCACGCAATACATGAGTGTGAGCCATGGGCATAGCACTATAGGTGGAATAGAAGGTGGTTGTGGAGAAGACAAAAGAAGGATATAGTCTCACATCAACTAGGCATATCAACGGGCTATGGAGATGCCCATCAATAGATATAAATGTGAGTGAGTAGGGATTGCCATGCAACGGATGCACTAGAGCTATAAGTTTATGAAAGCTCAAAAAAACTAAGTGGGTGTGCATCCAACTTGGTTGCTCATGAAGACCTAGGGCATTTTAAGGAAGCTCATCGTTGGAATACACAAGCCAAGTTCTATAATGGAAAATTCCCACTAGTATATGAAAGTGACAATATAGGAGACTCTCTATCATGAAGATCATGGTGCTACTTTGAAGCACAAGTGTGGCAAAAGGATAGTAACATTGTCCCTTCTCTCTTTTTCTCTCATTTTTTGGGCATTCTTTTTTTATTTGGCCTTTCTCTCCCCTTTTTTTATTTCCTCACATGGGACAATGCTCTAATAATGAAGATTATCACACTTTTATTTACTTACAACTCAAAAATTACAACTCGATACTAGAACAAAATATGACTATATGAATGCCTCCCATGGTGTACCGGGATGTGCAATGAATCAAGAGTGACATGTATAAAAAATAGGATGATCGGTGGCTTCGCCACAAATACGATGTCAACTACATGATCATGCATTGTGTCGGTGCACAAAAGTAGGGGCTCACTTTTGTACCCCTTTACTTTTGCGCGGACAGTTAGAGCCACGCGTACGACCATACCTAGTGGGGCAGAGGGAGCAAAAGCACAAGGCAACCAGAACAACGCCAAGACCAGAGACACAAAGAGAAGATGGCGAGGTGGACTCCCCCGGCAAGGCCCTTGCCGGGGCGGCCTCCGCAGCCCCGACAAGAGCCTTGCCGGGGAAACTTGCCCAATGCCAACAGAGCGCGCCACCCTTGAGCCCAAGGGTTCCAACACCATCAACCACATTGGAACCAAGGCTCGGGAGGCACCTCCATGGTGGCATACAGATCTTTGGAAGATCATAAGCACACAAGATCGGATGAGGACCAGAAGATGACGATCCTTGACCAAATCCGTGCCAAGGAAATCAACGGCAAGATCCTTGCTGGGGACGACCGCGATGCCACGACAAGACCCTTGCCGGGGCCCCGGCAAGACCCTTGCCGAGGACACCTGCGGGGCCATAGCCAGGCCCACCTCTGCCAAGTCCCCACCGCTGTTCCCATGCAGTCGCCAGCCCAACCAGCTAGGCAGGCACCTGTGTGGCGACGCGCGGCCTCTAGGCCAACCCAGCAAGTACTTATGTGGTGGCATGCAGATCTTCGTGAAGACCCTACCACCATGCCATCTTAGCAGCCTGCCAGCTTACGTGGCACTGCATGCCTTGTCGCCCCCCTCAGGCATGTCGACGAACTCCTCAGGAGCTCCTCAAAAACCTGCAATCTCTCAGGCCGGTTTTGGGCTCGTCCAAGCTAAGGTAAACCGCAACAACAACCTTGCCCCGACATGCGTAAGCTCGTGAAGACGCGTACTCAATTTGACACAGAAGGATAAAAGCTACGGTTGTTTACATGAGGGGATCCCCCTCTCAAAATGCTCTTACAATCTTTCGGGGCCACGCCCAAGTTTTTATAGGGTAAACAGCAGGGGAACGAGGAACCAGCCGGATATGTCGCTCACCGCGTCTCCCATATCATCTTCTGATGCACTGCTGGCGTCGCTGGTGCCATCGTTGGCGTCGCTGTGGCCATCGTTGGCGTTTCCTCCACCTTCACCGGCACCGGCGTCGCCGTCGTCAACCACCACGCCTTCGCCTACCATGACCACTACCTCGTCGTCGTCAGAAGCGAAGGCCCTGACCAGCACATCCACATTGTCTTCAACCCATCGCGCCAGATCGCCCCGGATGGCTTCCGGTAAGGGAGCAATGGCGGCGTCAAAATCGAAGTTGGGGTCGATGTTCCAGAGGTGGCTGAAGACGTGGGAGAACGCGCGACTGAGCAGACTGCGACTCCTCTCCTCAACAAGTTGGCGAGCCCTCTCGGAACGGTTTTGCAGGCGCATCAGCACATCCCCAAAGAAGCGGAGGTGGCTGGCGTAGTCGTTTTCTTGGGGATGAGGAGCATTCTCATCGCAGATATGGCCCAGGGCGGTGTTGGTCCTGTTCCTGAGGTCCTCGAGCATGGGGGCGTGCACACGCTCCAATGTCTGCCGCTCAAGCACTTCATCCCTGTTCTGCCGCGCGACAGACTCGGCATCGGCGACCCGCTGCCGAAGAGAGAGCAGATCGGCGCGGGATAAAACCAGCTCAGCCTGTGCCGAGGACAGAGCTGATGTAGTGGCCTCCTCGCGCCGCTCCACCTCGACCAGCCGGGACTTGAGGGCGGCAGTCCTACCAGCAGCCCCAGCTTCCAAGAGCTTCAGCTTCATGTTCTGCCTTCTCTCGAGATCCGTGTGAGCCTCGGCCATACGCTGGTCGATCTCCTCTTGGGCCCTGACCTCGCGCGTGCCGACGTCGTCCTCCGCCTGAGGAACCTGGCGCTACCTCATCTCTAGCCGTTCGAGTTCAAGGCTACGCTCCACGGCTTCCAGCGCGAGCACCTCCTCGCACTTCCGGATCTCTTCCTCCTCGGCAGGCGACCCCCTCAATCACGCAAGAGCAGCCCTGCGCGCCTCCACCTACTGATCCAAGAAAGCGCTCCAGGATTGGAGCTCCCACGCACATTTCTCCGCGGCCTCGCGTTGGCGGTCAACTTCCCGAGCCTCCTCCAGAGCTCGTGAGCAGGCCTCACGGGAGGCTACAAGAGAAGCCTCGACCTTCCTGTTGTCCAGCTCGCGCTGGTGGAGCCCGAGGTTGATGGCCACCTGCAGCTTGTGCCACTCCTCCGCCAACCGAAGACCCTCGGCCTCGAGGCACGCATCGACACCCTCAAGTTCTTCACCGAGTCGGTTCATTGCGCCCATCGCCTCCTGGAAGAGCTCATGACGAACAACACTCCGCCCGTGCTCGAACTCGAGTGCATGGCTCATCTCGCCCTCCGCTACGGGGGCTGTGGGTGACACCCGACACAGTACGTCCCCTCTCAGCAGGGGGCAGGGGGCTGGTGCTGCCCCAGGCACCGACTGGGTCTCGTGAGGGGCCCAAACTAAACGGGGCCCGCTGCTTGAAGAAGACCCCAGGATCGAAGCCAGCCAGCCGCCGGCAGTGATTAGGGGAGGAGCCCTTGGCACACTTGCCGTGATCCAAGCCAGGCCGCGAAGGAAGGACGTCGAAGGCGCGAGCTCAAGATGCCATGATGACGGGCCAACTCCCGCAGTGGACCCAGCATCGTGGGCGGCGCACGAGCCTGTGGCGCTCGAGCATGGCGTGTGCAACAGGACGAGAGGGAGCTACTTCTTAGGAGATTTTACGGCCTTGTCAGAAGGGGTCCTGAGGGGATGTTCATCAGGAAGGAAAGCGGCACATAGAAGATCACCAAGATAAGGTACTTACTCGTCAACGGCGATATACTTCCTCCATTTCAATGGCCCGAAGGTACCGCTGCCGCAGCTTGGGGACCCCTTTCTCTTGCGGAGTTCTGTGAAGTCCACGCACAGCCGGCCGAAGCGCTGAACATGGAGGCCGACGCGAGGCGCGGTTGGAGAAGTGCTCGGAGGGGCAGCCTCAGAAGCACTAGGATGAGGAGAGCTGGCCGGCTCTACCTCACAGTGACTTGCCGAGGCGTCAGGAGCCCCGGCCGCGGGAGATGCGGGCTGCACCGCCCCTTCAATAGCCGCCCTAGGGCAAGAGTCACGGGACCCCGAGGTCGACGCTTTAGGATCCCTACATGGCATCCACATCTCGGCACCTTCACTATCGGCCCCCAGCGGTGCACGCCCCCTGCACCAACACTTGGGGCGATTTCTGTGCCAGTGTCGAGGAAAGGAACCATGATGATGGGGTTCTCGTGGGGCCCCACGAGGCCAGCTGGGTGCAACCCCCACTCGTCGAAGGAGGGCATCTGCTCCGCGAAGGACATCTTGTTCGAGCAGCAGTACAAAACACAACTCTTCCTCGGCAAGTCGTCCGGGAATGGGACGCCCGTCAGGACCTCAAACACCGTTCGCCGCGCCTCATGGGGGAGCTTAGACTCCTGAAGTCTCATGTGGTCCTGGCTGCTGAGCAAGGCCCACATCGGCCGGGAGTGGCGCTGAAGCGGAGCAATTCGGCACCGGACGAACTCCCTCACCACTATAGGCGCAGTCACGCCAAGGTCCTTGAGCCATCTCAACCTCAGCCAGATGGGGACAAGGCATGGATCGGCGAGCCTCCGGTGGCACCAGCCGGAGTTAGGAATGGCGGGCTCAGACGGAGAAGAGAGCAGGGGGCTGATCACTGCGGCGTCAACAAACACCCACCGTGTCCGGAACCCGCTCGCGGATGGTGGAAGCTCGAAGTCAATCCCATCGCTGGCCGTCGCCGCCACGGCCTGAAAGCTCAGGCACCCGGAACTCTGCCTAGGATCAATCAGGTGCAGCAAGAAGAAGTGGCGGACAAGAGCCACGAAAGGAGCGCAGGGTCACAAACGAAGGCGAAGACGGCAAGCAGGGTCATGGATTGGGGATCAAGGTGCAGCATGTGGATCTGGTAATGGGAAAGCACTGCGTTGAGGAAGGCAGAGAAAGGAGGGACCAAGCCGGCCCAGAGGGCGCCGATGAAGAAGGGGACCTCAGAGGCCGTCTGATCAATGCGACGGGAAGAAGGCCAAGCCACCATCTCTCCCCACTCATTGAAGCTGGATGCGAGCATGAGACGCACCTTGCCCATGGCCTCATCATTGAGCACCCGCGATCGACCTACTGCAGGCTCGGCGGCCGGGGGCGCGCTAGCCGAAGATAGAGGCTTCTTCCCTTTATCCGCTTGGGTCGGTGCCATGGCGATGGGGCAAGCAGAGCTAAGGTCAGATAGGAAAGAGGAGCAGAGTCTGGGGGAAGCAGACAAATTGGAAGAGAATGTCGCAAGCGATGGAAGAATAACCATGTAGACCGCGGTGGCCGTTTAGCCAGGCAGGTATCAAGGCAGCGTGCGGAAGCGGAGACGCCCACATCCAATCAACCGCCACGTGTCGACCGAGGCCGCAGGCTATTGGGGCCCGTGGCGCTCCGTGCTTGACTCTTGGCCTCGCCTCGAAGCCAAGCCCGAGCACGCCTTGGGCCTGGGGGCTAGTGTCGGTGTTCTGGGAACGGGGGTCCCCAGAGTTGCCTGCCTGCGGCCCATGGCGTGGCTCTGTTGGTAGGCCTGTACGACCCATCTTCATCAACAAGGAAGCAAGACCCACGCGAGGGGCCAAGCCTCGCAAGGCGGATGACACCAGACCTCCTTAGGAGCAGCCTCATTATGCCGGTTCGTGAGGGGCGGAGAGTTCAAGGTTGGGCAAACCTCGTGATGTTTCCGTGACGTAAGCTATGATGATCGAGACCAGGCGGGCGCCAGCACGCGAAGCGTCCTTGTTTCCCCTTTAGTGCTAAGGGGGCAAGCACAGGCACGGAGTACCGAGGCATCAAGCAAAGGTTTCCATATTGGTGCAACGGGACCAAGACCAGAAGGACGACAAGACGGAGGTCACCATGGAGCCCAGGACGGCGTCACCGCCAGAAACTTTGGCAGGCGAAGACCACCTTTAGTCAGGATAGCTTGTACTAGCTGTCCCCTTTCAAATTGGCCGTTGTTGGATCCCTTCCCGCTCAATATTTGGGGACAGGACCACGGCCCCTATAAATAGGACTAGCCACCACCATAGGGAGGGAGAGGATCCAAGGTCACCCCCAGCCCCACAAGTGCACCAAGCACAAGAACACCTCAACCTAAGGAGGTTGTTCTTCCCCATGTACCGTTCATCCTCAGCCCAAGAGGCAATCCACCACCACCACACAGGACTAGGGTATTACACCACAACGGTGGCCCAAACCAGTATAAATCTTGTGTCCTTTGTGTTGCGAGTTCGTCGAGTTAGTTCGTGAGATCTAGGTTAAGTTAGGACGCGGATCGATAGGGGGGTGGAGGTCTTCGCACGCACCCCAGAGTTTGAACCTTACGGGTTTTGCTGGAACCCGTGATCCGATAGGCACCACCTCCTAGGTGGTGCCCACTCTCTCCCCTAAGGCCCACTAAGGCCCATTACTTCCCCGGGGGGTTCCAATAACCCTTCCGGCACTCTAGTTTTATCCGAAACTATCCAGAACGCTTTCGGTGTCCGAATAGCATGGTCCAATTGTCAATATTCATGTCTCAACCATTTTGAGACTCCTTGTCATGTATGTGATCTCATCCGGGACTCCGAACAACCTTCAGTATATCAAATCACATAACTCATAATACAAATTGTCATCGGACGTTAAGCGTGCGGACCCTACAGGTTCGAGAACTATGTAGAAATGAACGAGACCCATCTCCGGACAATAACGAATAGCAGAACCTAGACGCTCATATTGGTTCCTTCATATTCTACAAAGATCTTTATCTATCAAACCGCATAACAGCATACGTTGTTCCCTTTGTCATTGGTATGTTACGTGCCTGAGATTCGATCGTCGGTATCATCATACCGAGTTCAATCTTGTTACCAGCAAGTCTCTTTACTCGTTCAGTAATGCATCATCCCGCAACTAACTCATTAGTCACTTTGCTTGCAAGGCTTATAGTGATGAGCATTATCGAGAGGGCCCAGAGATACATCTCCAAAACACGGAGTGACAAATCCTATTCTCGATCTATGCCAACTCAACAAACACCATCGGAGACACCTGTAGAGCATCTTTATAATCACCTAGTTATGTTGTGACATTTGATAGTACACAAGTTGTTCCTTCGGTATTCGGGAGTTGCATAATCTCATAGTCTGAGGAACATGTATATGTCATGAAGAAAGCAATAGCAGAAAAACTAAACGATCATTATGCTAAGCTAACGGATGGGTCTTGTCCATCACATCATTCTCTAATGATGTGATCTCGTTCATCAAACGACAACACATGTCTATGGCTAGGAAACTTAACCATCTTTGATTAACGAGCTAGTCAAGTAGAGGCATACTAGGGACACTCTGTTTGTCTATGTATTCACACATGTACTAAGTTTCCAGTTAATACAATTCTAGCATGAATAATAAACATTTATCATGATATATGAAAATATAAATAACAACTTTATTATTGCCTCTAGGGAATATTTCCTTCGGTCTCCCACTTGCACTACAGTCAATAATCTAGATTACATAGTAATGATTCTAACACCCATGGAGTATTGGTGTTGATCATGATTTGCTCATGAGAGAGGCTTAGTCATCGGGTCTGCAACATTCAGATCCGTATGTATCTTGCAAATCTCTATGTCTCCCTCCTTGAGAGAGGCTTCCACTCACTTTCATGTAAATACAGGCTTCTCCAAAAGTCTATACAAAACCATATGCTTTGATCACACTATCAAAGCATATATTCCAACTTCGAGAGGCCTGCACCAGTCCATAAATGGATCGCTGGAGTTTGCACACTTTGTTAGCACCTTTAGGATCGACAAAACCTTCTGGTTCCATCATATACAACTCTTCTTTGAGATATCCATTAACGAATGCAATTATGACATCCATTTGCCATATTTCATAATCATAAAATGCGGCAATTGCTAACATGATTCGGATAGACTTAAGCTTCGCTACGAGTGAGAAGGTCTCATTGTAGTCAACTCCTTGAACTTGTCAAAAACCTGTCGCAACAAGTCGGGCTTTGTAGACAGTAATGTTACCGTAAGTGTCAGTCTTCTTCTTGAAGATCCATTTATTCTCTATGGTGTTCCGATCATCGGGCAAGTCAACCAAAGTCCATACTTCGTTCTCATACATGGATCCCATCTCAGATTTGACGGCCTCAAGCCATTTTGTGCAATCTGGGCTCATCATCGCTTCCTCATAGTTCGTAGGTTCGTCATGGTCATGTTACATGACTTCCAGAACAGGATTACCGTACCACTCTGGTGCGGATCTTACTTTGGTTAACCTACGAGGTTCGGTAGTAACTTGATCAGAAGTTTCATGATCATCATCATTAGCTTCCTCACTAATTGGTGTAGGACTCAGTGGAACTGATTTCTGTGATGAACTACTTTCCAATAAGGGAGAAGGTACAGTTACCTCATCAAGTTCTACTTTCCTCCCACTCACTTCTTTCGAGAGAACTTGCCTTCGGATCTGTGATAGAAGGTGTACCCAATAGTCTCCTTCGGGTATCCTATAAAGACACATTTCTCCGATTTGGGTTCGAGCTTATCTGGTTGAAGCTTTTTCACATAAGCATCGCAGCCCTAAACTTTAAGAAACTACAATTTGGGTTTCTTCCCAAACCACAGTTCATATGGTGTCGTCTCAACGGATTTCGATGGTGCCCTATTTAACGTGAATGCATCCATCTCCAAAGCATAACCCCAAAACAATAGTGGTAAATCAGTAAGAGACATCATAGATCGCACCATATCTAATAAAGTGCGGTTATGATGTTCGGACACACCATTACGCTGTGGTGTTCCAGGTGGCATGAGTTGCGAAACTAATTCACATAGTTTCAAATGAAGACCAAACTCATAACTCAAATATTCACCTCCACGATCAGATCGTAGAAACTTAATTTTCTTGTTACGATGATTTTCCACTTCACTCTGAAATTCTTTGAACTTTTCAAAAGTTTCAGACTTATGCTTCATCAAGTAGATATACCCATATCTGCTCAAATCATCTGTGAAGGTTAGAAAATAATGATACCCACCGCGAGCATCAACACTCATCGGACCGCATACATCAGTATGTATTATTTCTAATAAGTCTGTTGCTCGCTCCATTGTTCTGGAGAACGGAGTCTTAGTCATTGAAAGTGCGTTATATCGACTAGAGGGGGGGTGAATAGGCGATTTTTATGAAAGTCTTCAAAACGTGGGAGTTATGAAGACAACCAGCAAAGATTATGCCTATTACTATGCAGCGGAAGTTAGATTACACTAGGCCAGCCATGGTCAGGTATTCAATAGAGTGAAAGCACAATGACAAATAGCTGTAGTGTAATAAGGATCAGGTAGGAAGAAGTTATGAAGCCAAACAGATCATACATTCACGTTGTGAAGACAAAAGATAAAGCAAGCATGCAATGGCTTCACAATGAGTAACAGTAAGAAAAGGAAGTGAAGATGAAACCAGTGACTCGTTGAAGACAATGATATGTTGGACCAGTTCCAGTTGCTGTGACAACTGTACGTTTGGTTGGAGCGGCTAGGTATTTAAACCTTAGGACACACAGTCCCGGACACCCAGTCCTGAACACCCAGTTCAGGACACCAAGTCCTCACCGTATTCTCCTTGAGCTAAGGTCACTTAGTCCTCGCCCAATCACTTTGGTAAGTCTTCAAGGTAGACTCCCAAACCTTCACAGACTTCGTTCACTGGCAATCCACAATGTCTCTTGGATGCTCTAAACGCGACGCCTAACCGTCTGGAGGATTCACAGTCCTCAAGTGTAATAAGTCTTCAGATCACACAGACAAGAAGACTTAAGTGATGCCCAATTTACTCTGGCTCTGGGTGGTTAGGGCTTTTCTCCTCGCTAGGAATTTTCTCTCAAAGGCTTCGAGGTGGGTTGCTCTCAAACGACAAAAGTCGTGCACTGAAATCTGAGCAGCCGACCGTTTATGGTTATAGGGGGTGGGCTATTTATAGCCACTTGGCAACCCGACCTGATTTGTCCGAAATGACCCTGGGTCACTAAGGAACTGACACGTGTCTCAATGGTCAGATTTCGAACTCTCATGGCAACTTTACTTGGGCTACAAGCAAAGCTGACTTGTCCGGCTCTGGACAAGATTCGCTTTCATTGTCTTCACTCGAAGACATAGGTTTTTGATTTAGGCATCACTTCAGTCATTCTGACTGGTTCTCCTGGACCCCACTTAACAGTACGGTGGTTCCTATGACTCAACACAAAAGAAAAAGAACTACGAAAGATCTAAGTCTTCGAGCTCCATATGCTTCATAACATGTCTTCTTTTGTCATAGTCTTCAATGTGAATATCTTCATATACCACCTTTGTCTTCAATGTCGTCATACATTTTTAGGGGTCATCTCTAGTAGTAAAACTGAATAAATGAGGGACTTTTACCTGTGTTTTCCTGCAATTCTCACAAACACATTAGTCCCTCAACTAGGTTTGTCGTCAATACTCCAAAACCAACTAGGGGTGGCACTAGATGCACTTACAATCTCCCCCTTTTTGGTGATTGATGACAAACTAGTTGAAGTTTTCAACGGGGAATATAAAGTGTGAAGTTTGTAAAGGATAGGGAATTGTCTTCATAAGTTGCAAGGGCTCCCCCTGAAGATGTGCATATAAGTTAATTTGCTTTTGGAATGCAAATGCACATGGCAGGTTGTACTTGTGGAGATCCACTTCAGCTTATGATTACAATCCACTATGCATGTGAAAGTATATGAAGATAATGACATGCATAATGGAAAATGGACGTCTGCAGAATGAGATAAGTGCGAAATTTATCGTCGCACATGCGGAATTTATCTTCGCAAACAGAGTGGCAAACAAGTAGCAGACGACCATCGAGTTTTAGTGTTTACAACTCAAAGAACCAAATGAAGCAAAAACAAGAGTTGTAAACATGAAGAAAAATATAACAAAACATAAGGCACCCGCCCATATTGACCCACTTAAAGACTATAAACATCATATGCTTCTCCCCCTTTTGTCAGTAATGACCAAAAAGGTTTGAGGACATAGAGTTTTCTACTCGTTTCCAGGAGCAGCAGGGTCGTTGGAGGTGGTTGGCGGTGCAGAGGAGCTTGGAGGTGTTGAAGCATGTGGTGGTGATGTAGCATCGTCGTCTTCATCAATGATCCTTGCAGTAACTGTGGCAGCAGATGAAGAAAACTCAGATTCTTCAAGTGATGGTGTGTTGCGCATCACAGCCCTTCTAGGAGGTGTGGTGTCAAACATGAAGCGCTCTGTGAAGCCATCCTCTTCAAGTTCAGCTTCAGTGCATATCATTGAGAGCCCTTTCCATGTACGATGGCAGGTTTCGTGTGTAACGAAGGCATTCTTGGTGGCAAGGTTTCGAAGACGATTGACATCCACCAAGAGGCTCTTCATCTGACGTTTTAGCCAGTCGTGATGCCTATCCTGCTATTGGTGAAGGGCCACAAGAAGCTCTCGGTCATTGAGGACACGAGCACGCTTCTTGGGTCTTGGAGCATTTGTGCTGTCTGTGGCTTCAGTAGATGCTGGTGCACGTGTAGTGCCAGCCAACGGATATACCCTGGATATGGCTTCAACACCTTCAACATTCTGTGTGAAGCTCTGGTGTTCTGCATTCTGAAGACTTATCGGTTGCTTGGCAGGCTCAGGATATATTGCTTCAGCAGAGGTATCCACATCTGGCAAGAAGATCTGATGGTTTCGGGCAGAGGGCTGATACGTGATCGCAGAGTGCAGTTTGATTAGCCTCATCACCCAAGGAGCATAGAACTTCAAACCAAATAATTCTGAGCCTGACGCTGCAAGTTGGCGTATGAAGAGATCCTGTGCGTTGAAGAATTTGCCATGCAGGATATAGAATATGAGAGTCTTCATTGTGCCCTCAATCTTGGCATGTGGAGAGTGTCCCTTAATGGGCCAGAGAGTCCGCCGGATGATGTGATATATGGTCCTGGGAAGGTACTCTAGGTCTTCAACGAAGAACTCAGTAGGATAGGGTGCATCATGGGGCAATGGCTTCATCATTGAGAGCATCTGACTCATTTTGGGTTCAGGCCTCTGGAATATGCTCTCAATCGCTTCAGAATGTAGTTGACAGCCTTCCTTGAAGAATTCGCCTGGAGTGGGCAGGCCGGTGAGCTCAATGATATCAAATGCATTGGCTTCATGATGGACATTGCCGGTCATCCACTCCAGGATCCAAGTCTTCGGATCTCTGTTGTATCCTTTTATATGGAGGGTGGCATAGAACTGAAGCAGAAGCTCTTCATTCCACTCCTCTTCATCAGTCACAAACGGTAGCAGACCCACTTGCCTGAAGCAATCCAGTGCTTCCTCTAAGCAGGGCAGACCAGCAATGGCTTCAACCTCAAGGCGCTTGTGCGGGAAGATGCGACCTTGGTTTTATAGGATGCATGAATAATAGCTACGCTGAGAATAGCTCCAGAACCTGTCTGATACAATCCTTGCCCTTGAATAGGGGTTCTTGGAGCTGTTGAAAAATGTATTGTCTGCCTTGAAGCTGTTAATATCAAAGGAGCCAGGTGCTGATGCAGGACCTGGGAACCTTGGAAGCCTTGGGACTGGCTTCTGGACATGAGGCCTATGCTCAATATGATAATCAAACTGTGGACCTGCAGCAGACTCAGGAACAGAAGTGTCTAGCTCAGTAGCTTCGCTGTCCGCTGAAGCATTTGGTGGGGCGGGCTCCACATTGGCTTCAGTGTTTGTGGTGGCAGCCTCAACATTTTCTTCCTCCGCTTGTGTAGTTGGAGGGACAACCTCAGGCACGTTCTCCTGGAGAACTGCATCTTGATGGAGCGGGGGAGTGGGTTCTGGTGGTGTTTCTTCATTGTCTTCGGCTGATGCAGCCAGAACTTCTTCAGTATGGACTTGAGGCCGTGGACCTTTGCGAAGCCTACGGAACACAGACGACGCTTGTGGGGTCGGAGTGGGCTGGGCCTCAAAGTCTTCTTCCTCCTGAGGGCGATCCGCCCATGACTCATCTTGTGCCATTGGCTTCAGAGGACGACCAATACTGATGAGTTCGCTTGTTTCAAGCTGAGGAAGGGCTGCATCATCTTGTACATTGTCTTGGTGACCAATGTCTTCAGCAGCTATGGGGTCGGCTGCTGGAATATCTTCAGCTTCAGGAGCCTCTGTGGGAGCAGGCTCATGAACTGTCAGCTAACGTTCTACGTTGGGGTGAATGACAGAGAGGGGTTCAACCATCAAGGGCTCTGTGGGAGCATCCCGAGCTTTCTTGATCTTGCGCTTCTTCTTGGTGGGGTCAGAAGGAGAGGCTTCAGAGTGTTTCCTCTTCCTAGCTTCAGCCTCTGCATTCCGTGTCTTCTTAAGCTCTGAAGCGGTTGACCGGCTCTTTGGCTTCGAGCCAGTCGTGGCGGTTGGGAAGACAATCGGCATAGCTTCTTGTCTTGGTGCCTCTGGTTCATTCACAGTAGGCTGCTTCTTCTTCTTCGCGGCCATCTTGGGGTCGATGCCAGGACGCCCAAGTGCCTTGCGCTTCTCGGCCTCATTGTAGGCCTGCACACATCGTTCTGCCAGAGACTTCATCCGCTCACGCGAGCCCTGAGCTTCAGCATGCTTGTTCAGAAAATTTT
Source organism: Triticum aestivum (assembly GCF_018294505.1). NCBI lineage: Eukaryota > Viridiplantae > Streptophyta > Magnoliopsida > Poales > Poaceae > Triticum > Triticum aestivum. The sequence goes on along the minus strand of NC_057809.1, from coordinate 188,490,508 downwards.
CCTTGAGCTCATGCAACATGGTTTTGAAGCTCTTCACTTCCTGCATGCTGAGCCTGGCCATGTGCTTCTTGAACTAAGCCTTTTCATGATCAATTTTCTGCTTCAGCTCAACAATGCGCTGAGCAATGGCCAGTTCTGAAGCAATTGCACCTTGGAAGGCGACGCTGAGGCCAACGAGCAGCTGCAGATCTTCGAAGCTGATGTCTGGTGAGGCAAACCATTCATCGATGAAGTTGTGGATGATGGCGACATCAAAGAGAGACAAATTGTTGAAGATTTCAGCTTCTTCCTTGCTTTTGATAAGCTGCTCTAGAGCGTCATCTCCAAGATCTTCATCGCTTGATAGATCAATGGCTTTGCTGCGCAGAATGGCAGCAGCAGTGAGCTCTTTGCCTGTTTGTTGCTGGGGCTCCTTTTCCTTCCGGGGCTTGGAGATGCGGGATACTTCTTCAGACTGCACACTAACTTCAGGAGGTGCAGTTTTCAATGGCTTCGCCCTTGAGATTTTTGAGGCAGGGGCCGGCCTTGAAGCTTTTGGTTTCTTCGTCTGCTTTGGCTTCGGCACAGCAGGAGCTTCATTAGACTCTGAGTCAGCTTGAGGGTCATTCACGGCAGCCCTTTGGACTAAGATGTGGGTGATGAGGCCCTCAAGGTTGGCAAACGGACCAATGATATTTGGTTCTGCGTAGCGTGTGCCATCTGCCCTTGGTGCGGAGGGGCCAGGGTTGAAGTCTAACCCATATTTCTTCTTGTCCTGCTTTGCTGACTGTTGGGCAAACTGGTAGTTGCGCTTGAATAGATTGTCGTCACGACACCAGAGAAGTGACGACGGGTGTGCATCATCAGGCTGTGGTCCTCGGACCATGCATGGGTAGAAGCCTTGAGCAATGGCTTCATCTCTGGTCCTGGGTACAAGGTTCTTGTATAAGATATCCCCCATGGTCTCTTGATGGCACTCTTTTCAGCATACTCCTGGGTGACGAAGCGGTATTTGAACCATTGTTCTGCCCAATAGCGTCGAATCCATTGGATTCGGGTCTTGCGCTGCCCATAGCTCTCTTCAGGATCTGTTTTATACATTTCTGCCAAGTCTTCAGGCAGATCTTTGGAAGTTCCCTCACGTCTCTGTCTGCCCCCCTTCCTTGCTGCTGCTTCTGAAGCCATAAACTTTAACTTGAAAGGCTTCAAAACTTTCAAAGGCTTCAAAGGCTTTCCTTTTCTGGACCAATAGGAACTGGCTTCAGGAGAGTTTATGTGATGCTGTAGGAATTCTGCAAATGAATGCAGACTATGAGAACCGAAGAATTCTCCCACGGACATGTACCTGTGAGAACATTAAGGTGCGAGGGAAGGGGAAGAGGTCATATGCATTCTCAGAAGGTTTTGAAGATTAATCAGTTTAGAAGACATTGACCTCATCATGCGAAGACATTCACTCATAGATAAGAAGTTGGTTCCAGATTTGTACGAACCCACAGATCAGTACAAGTGAGGAATCTAACTACTTTATGAAGCACAAGTGAATATACTAGGCATGTTATGAGATGCAGCGAGAGATCTATCTAGTGTGAAGAGAAACTTCTTATGGTAGAAAGTGACAGAACCATGAGATCAAAGGGGCTGTAAAAAGAAGTTTTATTTACCACACTGGAACTGCTAGACGGAAGTGGGAGTTGATGCCGAGCAGTTCAGTCCTCCGTGCCCTAACTTGGCGACGGAAAACACCTACGGTGACGGCAGAGAGGACGATGTCCGCGGTCGGCGTGAGGACGGCATTGGAGAGGTTGCGGCAGCGAAGCGCTTCGTCTCCGGCGTCGTCGAGTGCTAGCGGTGGCGCTAGGGTTCGTGCGAGGGTGGAAGAAGGAGATAATGACCGCGGTAAGTGTGAATTTATAGGCTCAGGGGCGGCACTATGCTATTACACAGGTGCCCCTGGCGGTTCGCATCTGAGGAACGCGTGGCCAGTTAGCGGAAGTTTGGGGTTTGTTCCACGTCCCACGCACGCCTAAATTGTCGGGCGGTCGTTCCTGCTTCTCCGGATTTTATGTGGAGGAATGAGCATTAAAAACGGACTTTATGGTTGTCTCTATATCTTCAGCTGACAAGGACACAGTGAAGACATTCGACAGTTTCAGTAGAATGCATATGACTTGGAGAGATAGAATTTGAGATAGAAAGCATAAAGAGATTAGGGTCCGATCACATTCACTTAGTTCAAAAGATTCAACCAAGAAGACATAGCTATAAGTGAATGTTGTAGAGGATAGAACACTAGTATGTATATATCTATATAATCAACGTAGTGAAGATAATCATGAAGACATGTTGAGTTCGAAGTCAAACCAAATGTGAAGATATTGCAAGGTAACGCCATGAGTGAAACACTTCAAAATGGAACATTTGGTGGTGGCGTTACCCACCGTATAGGAAGTATTAGACCCAGACACGGCACACAATTATCGTGGCGCTCCGAAGTCAAATTCCACATTAATGTATTCAAACTTAGAATGTATGTCTTCATTGATTGAAGATATACTTTACTTTGTGTGTTGCACATCTAAGTTATCAATATGCATAAGTGTTAGGATGTGTGCCTGATCACAGGACATTTGAGGATTCCAAGATATTTAGCTCACACCGTAACTTGCAAAACCTCTTCTCATCCAAGGGCTTGGTGAAGATATCTGCCAATAGCTCTTCAGTGTTGACGTGTATGATATCAATGTCTTCCTTCACAACATGATCTCTGAGAAAGTGATGACGAATTTCAATGTGCTTTGTCTTCGAGTGCTGAACTAGGTTGTTGGAAATCTTGATGGCGCTTTCGTTGTCGCAGTAAAGTGGCACTTGCTTCAGATGAATGCCATAATCCTTGAGTGTTTGCTTCATCCACAGAAGCTGAGCGCAGCAAGATCCAGCAGCAATGTATTCAGATTCAGCAGTTGAGAGAGATACATAGTTCTGCTTCTTCGAAGACCAACATACAAGTGATCATCCCAGAAAGTGACATGTGCCTGATGTACACTTGCGATCAACTTTTTCACCAGCATAATCAGCATCCGAAAATCCAACCAAATCAAACTCTGAGCCCTTTGGATACCATAATCCTAGAGCTGGGGTGTGAGCCAAATATCGAAGAATTCGCTTCATAGCTAAGTGATGCGACTCCTTTGGTGCCGCTTGAAATCGAGCACACATGCAAACACTAAGCATAATATCTGGCCTAGATGCACATAAATAAAGCAAAGACCCAATCATGGAGCGGTATACCTTTTGATCGAACTCTTTACCATTGTCGTCAGGACCTAGATGATGTTTGGCTGGCATTGGTGTTCTGAAGCCTTTGCAGTCTTGCATACCGAACTTCTTCAGGCAATCTTTGAGATACTTCTCTTGAGATATGAAGATGCCATTGCGCTATTGTCGTATTTGAAGACCAAGGAAGAACTTCAGCTCCCCCATCATGGACATCTGATATTGCTCTTGCATCATATATCCAAACTCTTCACTGTACTTCTGATTGGTGCAGCCGAAGATAATGTCATCCACATATATTTGGCACACAAACAGTTCACCATCATATGTCTTCGTGAAAAGAGTGGGATCCATGGAACCAGGTATGAAGCCTTTGCTCTTCAGGAAGTATTTGAGTGTGTCATACCAGGCCCTGGGAGCTTGTTTGAGGCCATACAGTGCCTTGTTGAGCTTGTATACCATGTCAGGATGTTTTGGATTTTCAAAGCCAGGCGGTTGTGCAACATACACTTCTTATTCAATCTTGCCATTGAGAAAGGCACTTTTCACATCCATTTGATATAGAAGTATGTTATGATGATTTGCATAGGCCAGCAGTATGCGTATGGCTTCAAGCCTAGCCACAGGAGCAAATGTTTCATCGAAGTCAATGCCCTCCACTTGAGCATATCCTTGAGCAACGAGACGAGCTTTATTTCTGACAACTTGACCATGCTCATCTTGCTTGTTGCGGTATATCCATTTGGTGCCTATTATGTTGTGCTTCCGTGGATCAGGACGCTTGACCAGTTCCCATACATTATTCAGTTCAAACTGTTGAAGCTCTTCTTGCATAGCTTGAATCCATTCAGGTTCCATGAAGGCTTCTTCAACTTTCTTGGGTTCTGATATTGATACGAATGCGAAGTGCCCACAGAAATTTGCTAGCTGAGTTGCCCTTGAACGAGTGAGTGGACCAGGTGCATTGATGCTGTCAATTATTCTGTCAATCTGCACTTCATTGGCAACACGAGGATGTACAGGGCGAAGACTTTGCTCTTGCTGATCTGTGTTGTTGTTGGGAGGAATGTCTTCAGGCTGAGCAATGTCTTCATGTTGATCAGGTGCTGAGATGATAAGTTCTTCTTCAGGATGAGCTTCAGAAGGTATAATCTCTCCAGTTCCCATAACTTGATTGATTCATTAGCTGGAATTTCATCTAGCACATTTGGCAGTTGCTCTCTTTGTGAACCATTTGTCTCATCGAACCGCACATCCACTGTTTCAATCACTTTTTAATGAAAGAGATTGAAGACTCTGTAAGAGTGCGAATCCTTTCCATATCCAAGCATAAAGCCCTCATGTGCTTTTGGTGCAAACTTTGAGGTGTGGTGTGGGTCCTTGATCCAGCACCTTGCTCCAAATACTCTGAAGTAACTGACATTTGGCTTCTTGCCAGTTAGGAGTTCATAAGATGTCTTGTTCAGAAGCTTGTGAAGATAAACACAATTGATTGTATGGCATGCAGTGTCAATGGCTTCAGTCCAGAATTTTCTTGGAGTCTTGTATTCATCTAGCATTGTTCTGGCCATCTCAATGAGTGTTCTGTTCTTGCGTTCGACGACGCCATTCTGCTGTGGCGTGTACGGAGCTGAGAATTCATGTGTGATGCCCAAGGTATCAAGATATGTATCAAGGCCAGTGTTCTTGAATTCAGTGCCATTGTCACTTCTGATGTGCTTTATCTTGGCGCCAAAATTGTTCATAGCTCGATTGGCGAAGCGTCTGAAGACATCCTGCACTTCAGTCTTGTAAAGGATTAGGTGCACCCAAATATATCTAGAGTAATCATCAACAATGACAAAGCCATAGAGGCAAGCAGAAGTAGTAAAAGTTGAGTAGTGAGTGGGACCGAAAAGATCCATGTGGAGTAGTTCGAAGGGTTGTGTAGTTGTCATGATTGTCTTCAAAGGATGTTTTGCCCTTGTCATCTTCCCTGCTTCACAGGCACCGCATAAGTGATCTTTCTTGAACTTGACGCCCTCGATGCCTATGACATGCTTCTTCTTCGCAAGGGTGTGGAGGTTCCTCATGCCAGCATGCCCAAGCCTCCGATGCCAAAGCCAGCATTCTGAAGCTTTTGCAAGAAGACATACTACAAGTTGTGGCCCTGCTGAGAAATCTACCACGTACAAATCACCTTTGCGATACCCTTCAAACACTAGAGACTTGTCAGATTCCATTAGTACCAGACAACGATATTTTCCAAACATTACAATCATATTCAAATCACAAAGCATTGAGACAGACATTAAGTTGAAGCCAAGGGATTCAACAAGCATGACTTTATCCATGTGTTGATCCTTTGAGATTGCAACTCTACCTAGACCCAATACCTTACTTTTACCAGTGTCAGCAAATGTGATGTGGCTCTTGTCGGATGGACGTAATGTTGAGTCCATAAGAAGGTTTCTTTTGCCAGTCATGTGATTTGTACACCCACTGTCAATAATCCATTCTGAAGACTTTGAAGTCGCTGGTGTCGTACCCTACAGTGCAGTTAGGGGGATAGGCTTCACGAAGAGAATTGTGAAGCAAAAACATTTGACGAACCAGTGGGTTATGAAAACTTAGATCTAGATTAGGACTAATAGGGAGAGTAGCATGCGATTCAGGAATGAAGTACATAATGATGCCATTCGGGCATTTTATCTTGCGCCCTACAAGATTTTTAAGGTCCCCAGCAATGGCGTCAGAAGATTTTGTTTTTCTGCTGGAGACCTTTCCCTGCAAGAGAGAGTTAAGCTTTCTTAACCACCCACATCTTCAAGGGTGGCTTAGAAGCAATAAGTCTAAGTGCAGCATCTGAGAATTTTGGCTTTGAAGCCTTAGCAAACAATCTTGCAGGTGGACAATAATACTCATAGGAATAAGCAGAATAATTTTTGGTCATATGAACATGACGGTTCGATGAACCGCTCTCATATTCATATGCCTGAGTATGGTTTCCCTGCAAAACATTTGCGTTAGTGTGACTCAGGTGATTCCTCTGTTTGTATGAAGCCTTTGGACCGTATGAAGCCTTTGGTCTGAGGTTTGTCTTCTTCAAGTGAGGTGTCATGAAGACATTCACAGGAAGATTTTCCAGACACCTTTTTGAAACCCAGATCTTCTTCATAGGAGGTCCATTCCTGCAGTTAGTACCAATGTACCTGGCAAACACTTCACCATTCTGATTCTTAAACAGTTTATAGTTTGCATCAAAGGATTCATCAATGATGATGGGGTTAGCACAAGTGAAGCCAGATAAATTGGATGGATCTGCTGAAAGTTCCTTTTGCAGCAACCCATGTGGTTTTGGGGTACTGCTCAGGTTTCTAGTAAGAGCCATTTGCATTTATTTTCTTACGAACCCAACACCCTCTTTCCTAGGGTTTCGGTTCAGAATCTGCTTCTTGAGGACATCACATAATGTCTGATGTCCTTTGAGACTTTTGTACATCCCTGTTTCAAGCAATGTCTTCAACCTAGCATTCTCATCAGCAATAGCAGTGGTATCCTCAGCAGAGGGGTTAGTTACCACATCAACAGTTGAGGATATTGCAACAGTAGTAGCAGTGGAACATTCAGCAACAGAAGTAGCATTATCATGCTCAATGCATTTAAGACATGGTGGTTCAAATCCTTCCTGAGCGGAACTGATCTGTTCAGCGCGAAGTGACTCGTTTTCCTTTTGAAGATCTTGATGAGCCGCTCTCAATTTCTTAAGTTCTTGCTTCCTTTGAAGATAATCATGGGAAAGCTTTTCATGAGTTGTTGAGAGAGTATCAAGATGATCTTCAAGTTCCTGATACTTAACGTGAAGATTTTTTATGTCTTCAATTAAGGATTCAGATCGAGTCATTTCAGCACCCAACAGATCATCGCTTCTGTCTAACAGTTTTTGAATATGTTCCATAGCTTTCTGTTGTTCAGTTGCAATTTTAGCAAGTGTTTTGTAGCTGGGTTTTGAATCACAGTCAGAGTCATCGTCACTAGATGTTTGATAGCGAGTAGTGCATGTGTTTACCTTGGCACCGCGTGCCATGAAGCAGTAGGTAGGAGTGGAGTCGTTCTTGTCATTTGCATTGGTGTCGGTGATGAAGTCATTGTCTTCAGTGTTGAAGATGGACTTGGCGACGTATGCTGTAGCCAGACTCGCAATGCCAGAATCAGACTCCTCCTCAGACTCCACCTCTGCCTCCTCAGAAGCGGACTCCTCCTCTGAATCCATTTCCTTGCCAACAAACGCATGTGCCTTGCCAGATGAGCTCTTCTTGTGTGATGAAGTCTTTGAGGAAGACTTGGAAGAAGACTTTGAGTATTTCTTCTTCTTTTTGTCGTCAGAATCATATTCCTTGCTCTTCTTCTTCCTTCTGTTCTCATTGTCCCACTGTGGACACTCAGAGATGAAGTGTCCAGTTTTCTTGCACTTGTGACATGTTTTCTTCTTGTAGTCATGAGCAGAAGCTTCATCATTCCTTGAGCTTGATCGTGAAGATTTTCTGAAGCCTTTCTTCTTGGTGAATTTTTGGAACTTCTTCACTAGCATTGCAAGTTCCCTTCCAATGTCTTCAGGATCATCAGAACTGCTGTCAGATTCTTCTTTAGATGAGGAAACAGCTTTTTCCTTCAAGGCACGAGTTCGCCCATAGTTTGGACCGTAGATATCTCTTTTCTCAGAAAGCTAAAACTCATGTGTGTTGAGCCTCTCAAGTATGTCAGATGGATCGAGTGTCTTGAAATCAGGACGTTCTTGAATCATCAGGGCTAGGATGTCAAACGATCTATCAAGTGATCTCAGCAGCGTCTTGATGATTTTATGTTTGGTGATCTCAGTGGCACCGAGGGCTTGAAGCTCATTTGTGATGTCAGTGAGTCGGTCAAATGTGTGCTGGACATTCTCATTGTCATTTCGCTTGAAGCGATTGAAGAGGTTGCGAAGAACACTGATTCTTTGATCTCTCCGGGTTGAGACTTCATTGACCTTGGAGAGCCAGTCCCACACCATCTTGGATGTCTTCAAGGCACTCACACGGCCATACTGTCCTTTTGTAAGATGACCACAGATGATATTTTTGGCAGTAGAGTCCAGTTGAGTGAACTTCTTGACATCAACAGCAGTGACACCTTCTCCAGCCTTGGGAACGCTGTTCTCGACGACATACCGTAGGTCGACGTCAATGGCTTCAAGATGCATGCGCATCTTATTCTTCCAGTAGGATATTCAGTTCCATCAAAGACGGGGCACGCATCGGAGACTTTGATTATCCCTGCAGTCGACATAGCTAAAACTCCAGGTGGTGAAACCGAATCACACAGAACAAGGGAGCACCTTGCTCTGATACCAATTGAAAGTGCGTTATATCGACTAGAGGGGGGGGGGTGAATAGGCGATTTTTATGAAAGTCTTCAAAACATGGGAGTTATGAAGACAACCAGCGAAGATTATGCCTATTACTATGCAGCAGAAGTTAGATTACACTAAGCCAGCCATGGTTAGGTATTCAATAGAGTGAAAGCACAATGACAAACAACTGTAGTGTAATAAGGATCAGGTAGGAAGAAGTTATGAAGACAAATAGATCATACATTCACGTTGTGAAGACAAAAGATAAAGCAAGCATGCAATGGCTTCACAATGAGTAACAGTAAGAAAAGGAAGTGAAGATGAAACCAGTGACTCGTTGAAGACAATGATATGTTGGACCAGTTCCAGTTGCTGTGACAACTGTACGTCTGGTTGGAGCGTCTAGGTATTTAAACCTTAGGACACACAGTCCCGGACACCCAGTCCTGAACACACAGTTCAGGACACCAAGTCCTCACCGTATTCTCCTTGAGCTAAGGTCACTTAGTCCTCGCCCAATCACTCTGGTAAGTCTTCAAGGTAGACTCCCAAACCTTCACAGACTTCGTTCACTGGCAATCCACAATGTCTCTTGGATGCTCTGAACGAGACGCCTAAACGTCTGGAGGATTCACAGTCCTCAAGTGTAATAAGTCTTTAGATCACACAGACAAGAAGACTTAAGTGATGCCCAATTTACTCTGGCTCTGGGTGGTTAGGGCTTTTCTCCTCGCTAGGAATTTTCTCTCAAAGGCTTCGAGGTGGGTTGCTCTCAAACGACAAAAGCCATGCACTGAAATCTGAGCAGCCGACCGTTTATGGTTGTAGGGGGTGGGCTATTTATAGCCACTTGGCAACCCGACCTGATTTGTCCAAAATGACCCTGGGTCACTAAGGAACTGACACGTGTCTCAATGGTCAGATTTCGAACTCTCATGGCAACTTTACTTGGGCTACAAGCAAAGCTGACTTGTCCGGCTCTGGACAAGATTCGCTTTCATTGTCTTCACTCGAAGACATAGGTTTTTGATTTAGGCATCACTTCAGTCATTCCGACTGGTTCTCCTGGACCCCACTTAACAGTATGGTGGTTCCTATGACTCAACACAAAAGAAAAAGAACTACGAAAGATCTAAGTCTTCGAGCTCCATAAGCTTCATAACGTGTCTTCTTTTGTCATAGTCTTCAATGTGAATATCTTCATATACCACCTTTGTCTTCAATGTCTTCATGCATTTTTAGGGGTCATCTCTGGTAGTAAAACCGAATCAATGAGGGACTTTTACCTGTGTTTTCCTGCAATTCTCACAAACACATTGGTCCCTCAACTAGGTTTGTCGTCAATACTCCAAAACCAACTAGGGGTGGCACTAGATGCACTTACAGTCATCTTGCCCATGAGGCATGGTTTGCAAGCATCTAGTGATTCATAATCAAGTGATTCCAAAAGCCCATGAGCATGGAGTTTCTTCATGCGCTTTACACCAATATGACCTAAACGGCAGTGCCACAAATAAGTTGCACTATCATTATTAAACTTATATCTTTTGGCTTCAATACTATGAATATGTGTATCACTACTATCGAGATTCAATAAAAATAGACCACTCATCAAGGGTCCATGACCATAAAAGACATTACTCATATAAGTAGAACAACCATTATTCTCTGATTTAAATGAATAACCGTCCCACATCAAACAAGATCCAGATATAATGTTCATGCTTAACGCTGGCACCAAATAACAATTATACAGGTCTAAAACTAATCCCGAAGGTAGATGTAGAGGTAGCATGCCGACCTCGATCACATCGACTTTGGAACCATTTCCCACGTGCATCGTCACCTCGTCCTTAGCCAATCTTCCCTTAATCCATAACCCTTGTTTCTACTTGCAAATATTAGCAACAGAACCAGTATCAAACACCCAGGCGCTACTGTGAGCATTAGTAAGGTACACATCAATAACATGTATATCAAATATACCTTTCACTTTTCCATCCTTCTTATCCTCCAAATACTTGGGGCAGTTCTGCTTCCAGTGACCAGTCCCTTTGCAGTATAAGCACTCAGTCTCAGGCTTAGGTCCATACTTTGGCTTCTTCACTTGAGCAGCAACTTGCTTGCCGTTCTTCTTGAAGTTCACCTTCTTCCCTCTGTACTTCTTCTTGAAACTAGTGGTATTTTTGACCATCAAGACTTGATTCTCCTTCTTGATTTCTACCTCCGCAGCTTTTAGCATTGCGAAGAGATCAGGAATTGTCTTATCCATCCCTTGCATATTATAGTTCATCATGAAGCTTTTGTAGCTTGGTGGCAGTGATTGAAGAACTCTGTCAATGACACTATCATCAGGAAGATTAACTCCCAGTTGAGTCAAGTGGTTAGGGTACCCAGACATTCTGAGTATATGTACACTGACATAACTATTCTCCTCCATCTTGCAAATTTAAAAATTATTGGAGACTTCATATCTCTCAATCTGGGAATTTGCTTGAAATATTAACTTCAACTCCTGGAACATCTCATATGCTCCATGATGTTCAAGACGTTGCTGAATTCCCGATTCTAAGTCGTAAATCATGGCACACTGAACTATCGAGTAGTCATCTCTGACGCCCCGAGACCGATGTGCCAGGTGTCCTCCAGTTATTCGCTATTGTTGCGTTGTCATTGCTTGCGTTTCATGCATTGCATATCATGTCATCATGCACATTTCATTTTCATACATGTTCGTCTCATGCATCCGAGCATTTTCCCCGTTGTCCGTTTTGCATTCCGGCGCTCCGTTCTCCTCCGGTGGTCAATTCTACCTTCTTCTCATGTGTGGGGGTTAAACATTTCCGGTTTGGACCGAGACTTGCCAAGCGGCCTTGGTTTACTACCGGTAGACCGCCGGTCAAGTTTCGTGCCATTTGGACTTCGTTTGAGACTCCAACGGTTAACCGAGGGACCGAAAGGCCTCATGTGTGTTGCAGCCCAACACCCATCCAAAGTGGCCCAAAACCCACCTAAACCCCTTCCATCCCCTCGGTCGTTCGATCACGATCGCGTGGCCGGAAACCGCACCTCATTTGGACTCTCCTAGCTCCCTCTACCTATATATATATATATATATATATATCTGTGTGTGTGTGTGTGTGTGTGTGTGTGTGTTCCCCTCCGAAATTTGTGCAGACGAAACCCTAAAACTCCCCCGCGCGCCACCGGACATTTCGTCCCGCGCCGCCGGACAATGTCCACCGCCGCCGCCACCTCACCTGGACCTATCACTGGCCGCCACCTCAGCCGCTGCTCCGCCCACATCCACTCACGGCACGCCATGTGGCGCCGCCTCTCTCTCCTC